>NW_026604761.1:0-12653 GCF_024763615.1 Phlebotomus papatasi
GCATCTAATTGGCACCCATGTTAATGCTCTGTGACTATTAAACAAGAAATTCCTATTCCCCTTGGAATTGTACATTAAATATGACACAGTGTTGGAGAATTTCAATTTTGACAGTGCACAGTGGGGCCGCTCCATACAAAAAGTGGCCAAAACCCCAGCTCTGTGGTGAAAAGGTCATATATAGCTAATTTGGGGTCCCTGATTCCAATTCTGATACCAAAAATTGAAAAATCTTAGGGGAAAGGCGGGTAAACTTACATAGAACCAGTAAACACCAACAAAATATATTTTGTAAGGCATACGGTTAGAGATAGAGATTTGGGACCTTCCGGGCACCCCCCCATAAGTCTACTCTGGGATTATTAATATGCTCCTCATTTAACCCCCACCCCTCCCCCACCCACCAAAATTATGTTTTTTATGATATCTCGAAAACGTGCAGTGCGATTGTCTTCATTTTTGGATATGTTTTAGAGATTAAACAGGCGGACATCTTCTCCATATACGAACATCCCGTTGAATCATTCCTGATAACGGATTTTCAAGGTCAAAAGTTATAAAGGATCTAGAAAGCGCATTTATCAAGCGAATGGAGTCATGTTTGGGGTCGTTGGAAAGGTCTCGAAATTTCCGACAAAACTGAACCGGTTCCAATCGGTTTTAAAACCGGTAATGAACCGGTTCATAACCGATAACTAATTTTTATACGAAATTCAATTACATTACTCCAAAAACTATTTTGTGGGATCTTTTGAGTGATTTATGAACCAGTTCAAATCGATTGTAATCCAGTAAAAATTGAAAACACTTTGAAGATATAAATAAAAACTCTAAGAAATACATATTTTATTTTATATGCTCGAATACTATAGTACGATGATTTTAGCCATAAGTTGAAGTCTTATGGCGTCTACACACTAGAAGCAATTTTCGTCAAAAAGTGCATTTTTAATTTTGACGTTAAAAAGGTGTTTATAAACAATTTATGTGTGAATAAGGAATCCGGAGTAAAATATGTAAAATATGTGTGAAAGTCCCACGTTATAAGGTTTTATGTCATGGGGTTTGAAAATTACGCTATGTAAGTTCTTTGTATTTTTTGGGCATAAATAACTTCAAATTCAAATTCAAATTCAAAGCTGTAACGTATTGCCACCTCTTTTGTTCTGTTTCTTCTCCTCAAGAGTCTGCTTTTAGAATATCCATAGTACAATTAAACCATTTATCCATGTGTGGTAGTTTTCTACGTCACATGTGTGTGAAAGAGTGAATAAATACTAAAAACAAAGAAATTAATTTTTGATTTTCCTTTTCAATATATTTTTTGATTTAGGTTCTTATTAAATCTTGCACGTCTTCTGGGAGTACATTTTCTGTCTTTTTCTTCTCCATTTGGTGATAGCGATAGTGGGAGATTACAGGATCTGACCCAACAATTAAACCATTAATCAGATCCTGGTTTGCGGCCGTCCTACAATATAAAATGGTATTTTATTATGCAATAAATATAATTTTAAAAAGATGAGAATCACAGAAACATAAAAATTTTTAAAGTTAGTACTGCTTGACACAACTTTTCGATTTTTTGGAACTTAATCAATAAAAAGAAACTTGAATTTGATTTATTTATGATAAAACATTTTCAATGATACAAAAAATGGGTGTCAGGTAGTGATAAAAGCAAGTTTAAATTTTGTCGATCCGTGAAAATTTAAATGGCTCATGCTTCATTTTCTTTGTGAACGAATAATTTTTTTTCTGCGGCCTTCATTCTTCTATTTTTTTTCTAAGTTCATTTTTTCGTTTTAAAACTTTAATAAAATATTCAGAAATTTCTAAAATTCACATTTTAATTTTTTTCAATTTCCTAAATTATAATTTACAAAGTAGAATGACATATCTTTCAGTAAAAAATTAACTTATTTTAGTCAGATTACTTTAAATCTTTATTTTTTTGAATTTAGAAATGAGATTTTCTGCACAAAAAAATTTTCCCTCTTTTTCTCTGACTTGTCACACAAAACTGGGAATAGCAACAAAACGAAGAGTCAAAATGAGTTCAAACCTTCAGAAGATGTTAGGAAGACTATTACCGAGAATATTATTGCACTTTTAAATAAATAAAAACTTTATTGTCGTTGTAAATGTAATTTTTGTGATGCTACCCTGCAGTGACTCTTAATCATTAGAGGGTTAAATATACTATTAATTGTTTAATTATTGGCGAAACGTTCTAAGATTGAAGGCTCTATGTATGCTTCATAATTTTTCGGCTACATAATGATCCTTCCTATTAATTTATCTTTTATAGTTGGATGCTAGTCTCTAAAAAATGTCTTTTTCTCACTACTATCAAAAGTAAATCGTAAAAAGTGAAAAGTGTGAGATTTGACTTTATAAATGAATCAGGATCGAAAATGAAATCATTGAGGATAACTACAACTGGAGAATACTACGTTGAATCTTAAATAGTATAAACTAAGGATCTCTTTGTTTAATGGAATATTACAAAAAAAATCAATTTTGAGTAACCATGTGCTTTTTATAGACCATGCGTTTTTCTTAACTATATTTTTTTATAACTTTACAACTACATTAATATTATAAAAATAAACTAACAAATATAAACATATTTTTTACTATTGGATTAAAATGATTTTATTCATATACCTCGAATATTTGCGAGTATTATTTCTTCTAATCCGGTACACTTCTTTGTTGAGAGCTTCCTGCGGTTCTTCAGACAAATGCCCGATAGGAAATTGGCTCTTCGCAATGACCTGGTGTCCATGAAACAGGACTTTGTGAAGAGTAGGAGGCATTTTATACCATCCATACTCTTTCACATATATTTCTGCGGTTTTCATGGCATATCTTTCGAATTTTCCTGGGTCCAGAAGTTTCCCACTGGATATTGCCAAGAGCAAATTCCGCAATCGTGTAATGAGCTCTTCTTTGATGCCAGTGATCTCAGAAGAAACCTGAGGATTGGTGTTTTAAACATGAATGTGAAAAATACTTCTACAGATGATTTATTTATTTAAAAAATATATTTTTTATATTATTCTCCAACAATCTACGAGATTGTCGATTTAAGATATAAGATTAATACAAGAGTTTTGAAACTACAACAGGTCTTCAATGTCAATAATTCACTTGTTTAAAAAACAGTAGACTCCCTCAAATTCTAGTATTTGGGACTGAACTGTCACCCGAATTAAAGAGAAATTTGGGCGTCAAATTGTATGAAATGCAACGTTTTTTTGTTCTTCTGCAAACTCATATTATGTTTCCGTACTCATATTCATAGTAAATTTCATGAAAACCACTTAATAATGCAAAATCACATCATAACTGAGACAAAACATGGCAAATTTAAGTGAATTTGCTTCATTCGAAAACTTGATAAATGTCGATAAGCATTTTTTAAATTTTAACTACTGCCCGAATTAAAAAGTATTCTGATTTTACAAGAGCCGAATCGGCGAGAGTTTACTGTAATGAAACAAGAAAATAGAAAGCGAGTGATAATCCTAACCGGCTTATGTGGTGAGATTCTTAACGTGAGCTAACTCGGAATGCTTACAAATTCGATTTAGAGCTGAAGATAGGGGACGCCATTCAGTGATCTTGAATCAAGTTTTCGTAAAATTTTAGAAATTTCGTATTTAAACCGAAATATCAAGGATTTGGATTGAAAAAATCATTGTTTTTACACTAAAACGACAAAATTGATTTGAGTCAGTATCACAGAAATAGAAAAGCCCTGAAGCATAGAGGAAGTGTGGCACAAGAAGGGAGCGGACCAAGAGCAAGCGAATATCTGAATAGCGGATAGTGGACCAAGAGAAAAGCGACTCTACGAAGGGTGTAAGGAGCGAAATTAAACTTGCGGCAAATTTCTGAGACATGATCATGCCAAGTAACAGTAGTGTCCTTAAAAATGACATCAAGATTACGAGTATGATTTAATACAGGAATAGGCTCGTCGGAGAGTAAAACAGGGCTGGGGGAGGGCTTAGTTTGTCTGTTTCCAATTAACAGGAAGAGGAACTTTTTGGGATTAAGAACCAATCAATTAGCAACAGCCTAGTTATTTACCAAGGACAAACTGTTATTAATAGCAGCAAAAGCTGAAGCAGGAGCTTGAGGATCACCAGAATAATAAATCTGAAGATCATCAGCATAAAGGTGATGCTGTACATGCGGTATTTGAAACGGAAGATCATTAATGAAATCTCACAAGTATTATGCTTTCTTTTTACCTGTGGATTAGCAAAGAACCGCCTAGCGGTATTTCCATTATTAGAATTGGCCGATCCTGGTCTTGGCTTATCCACATGCAGCCCCAACTGTTCAAAAAATTCCTGCTGGATGCGAAGTTTTGTTGCTTTAAACTCATCCTCATGATGTCTTTTGAAGTATTTTTTAAAGGAGAGCCTGTAGGCGACATGTAAAATGGCTTCGAATGTTCGTATCCAGCAGTGAAGTGGACTAAGGCCAAAGTTCAAATGTGAATCAATCGGGGTGAGGTTTTGGATGTCCCTGAACTTGTGGAATTGAGCCGTACTGGCCCCACACACATAGCAGTGTTTATTGGACGGAGTAGATGTTATTATGTTCAAAACTTTCACATCAGCCATTGTAAACATCATCCGATGCTTAATAGTGATGTGAAAATTTTGAGCATCAAGTGAAGTTGGCTGTAAGTTTTCTATTGCCACCATCATTCGCTCATACTCTTGTTGGACCACCGTTGAATTTTCTTTGACATACTGGATGCGTATAGGTCGACACCACTTTGGGGACGCAGGCAGGGGGTTCTGCCAGATCTCTGGGCCATCACTGCACGCTGACATCTTTAACGGTACAGCAGAGGTCATGAATATTGCGGAGTCGCTTGAAGTTGGATCTAAAAACTTCTGCTTGTATTCACTCATTCCTGTTGCTCCATCGCATCCCCACTTCCAAAATAATTGGAGGTCGTGTTGGCCTAGTCCACTTATATCACTAACTTCCACAATTCTTCTGGCAGTGTGATCCAATAGCATTTGTAAGTCCAAGAGACACTCGGTCTCCGAAACACTACTGCTGCTTTGTGGAAGATAGCACAGCTTTTTAGCTTCTTGAATTTTTTTGTATGGTGGATAGATCGACTTGGCAGGTTCGTAAAAGATGTTGTAAGAGTGCCTCGTCATCTTCGCTTCTACATATCTGGCCAAGGCCTCACTTTTAGAGAGTGGCCTGGCCTCAAACCCCGACTGTTTTGTCAATTTCCCCTCTACTCGTGCACGCATATTTGCTGAGAACTGCAATTCTTCTGAACTGTAGTTTATTCTCAACTCTTGTGTTTTCCTCCTTTTGCTTCGGAGGGAGGAGTCTTCAAATGGCACTGATGGCCGGCCTCCTGCAGAATTATAAATATTTATACATTTTTATTAAGTAAAGATGTTCCCTGCGTTGTAGGGTTAAATTTGGGGGAGAGGGAGCGCATGAAACGGGAGAGGGTAAAAACAAAAAAAAATACTTTTGAGATAATGTCATTTGAGGTGGAGTCACCGAAGACCGGAAGTTGATATCTCTTACCGTTTGAATTTTATATGGGTCAAAAGACTGAAAAAATCGGTTTGCTTAAATTGATAGATAAACTAATCTGTAAGAATATACGAAGAAGAATTTTAAAACCCAATTCGAAGTACTTTCTAAGATACAGAGATGGAAGCAAAGTAGTGCCGAGTAGGTTTACAAACCCTTGATCGAACATCGAAGACTTTAACCCTTCAAGGACGAGACACTTTTTACGGACCTAAAATCAACAATAAAAATGAAACTGGTGTACATAATCAATGATAAGTCTTACATCTAACCTAGGAATGTCCAATAGAGTCTGAATCGGTGTATTTTTTGCACCTACGAGCGATAAGCACAAAAATAGCCCAAAAATTTAAATCATTTATATAACAATACTAATCAATAATAATTTTCACTTTAATGAAAAATATTACGTGTGAGGCTTGTAGTTTCTTTTTCCGAAACGGTTTTGCTTAAAAAAAATTAGAAGTATAAAAAATAAATAAAATCAATTATGAATTTGAGAATTTTAAAAAAATCGTGAGCTTAAATATTTTTAAGATGCTCGAGATAATAATATTAGGTGAGATTCTTAACAATCTCACCTACTATAATCCTAACAAAATTTCATGTCGTCCGATCGACCTCAAACTTGGCCAAAATGTGTTTCAGCACTTCCTGATCACGAATATATATGTGACTAAGTTACGTTCCCGGCCGGCCGGCCGCTCTTTGGAGCTTAATAGCTCCTAAACTAAAAGAGATATCGACTTGCGGTTTTCGGCAAAGGTTATATATCGGGTGAAAATTGCAACTTGGTGCATAGACCCCCCACCCCCCACCCCTCCTTCCGCCATTTTGAAGACCCCCTTTTTTTGTTTTCTCAATAGCTCCGCCCCTATGGCATTCAGCGTACTCAAGTTTTAGTATGTTATAGCTGGGCCTTAGAGCTTTCCATCAATACCAAACTTAAGGTCCCCCGACCCCTCTGACCCGAGCTATAAGGGTCCAAAAAAAATTTCTTAAAATGGCCATAACTCCGGTTCTAATTGTCAGAATTTAAAAAGTGAGGGCTTTTTGGAAAGCTCTCGTGAAATGCCACTTCCCCTTCTAACATCGCAAGTTCATAAAACCACGGCTAGGGGCGCTAGTATTAAAAAGAAAATTTTTAAATCTTAAAAGTTAAATAACTCAAAAATTCCATTGTGCATCGGGCTGAAAATTTAGTATGTTGTAGCCGTTGATTATACCTATCAAACAAAAAAAAACCTTAAGTCGATCTAAAACCCTTGACCCGAGCTATAAGGGGTCAAAGTTCGAACATTGACCGGCCTCTATCTCCGGTTCTAATTAACATAGCGACCTAAATTTTACCTTTTTGGTTTCGTATCGATGAGCACTTTCAGATGGAAGTTCAAAAAGTCACCACAGGTGGCGCTGTGATAGCGTCAAAATTCATCGAAATTCAAAGACATTTTTCCCAAAAACGGCATTGTGCAAGTTAATGAAATTTTAGTATGTTGTAGTCCAGTTTAGGACGTTTCCAAAATGGTGCGTATGTGCGCTGTGGTTTCAATAGAACCGGAGATATGAGGGGTCAAAGTTCACAAAATTCAAAAAATCATATCTCCGGTTCTATGTGACCGATTTTGATGAATGAGGGCTTAAACGAAAGATCTCACCAAATGCTACAACTTTCTAGAATATTTGAACTTCGTGGGACCAACACCAGGGGCGCCACAGTCGAAAAACCAATTTCAATATCACATAACCTCAATTATCTCGACTGTCGCTGAACCGATTTTGATTATTACTTCGACATAATTGTAGAGCACATTTGTCTCTACATTTCATCCATACATCATTTTCCACTCAGACTACGCTATCACTCCGATTTTGCCGTTTAAGTGTGAAAAAATTGATTTTTCCCATAATAACGCTTTGAAATTGAAATCACTCAGATGCCAATTTGACTGCCTCTACTCCACCGAGACACTTAAAATAGGGGTTTAAATGGAAAGTCCCACAAAATACAACAATTCTTTGATATAGTTGAAGTTCAACAAATGACTACTTGGGGCACTCTGGATGAAAAAACGAGTTAAGAAACAAAAAATCTCGCTTATCTTGGCTTCTGAGTAATCGATGAGTTCAAGTTCTACGGCAAAATTATAGAGAACATTCTGGTCTACATTTCACCCATATAACACTTTTCTGTCAGTTCATCCAAATCCTTGATATTTTGGTTTAAATACAAAATTTGTATAATTTCACGAATTTGATTCAAGATAACTGAATGGCGTCTCCCTACTTCAGCATCAAATCGAATTTGCATGCACTCCGAGTTAGCTCACGTTAAGAATCTCACCTACATAAGCCGGTTAGGATTATCTGTCCCTTTTCTTTTAGATAGGGTCATTAAAGACCTGAAATCGATTTCCCTTTAGGTTTAGGCTTCAAAATGGTGACAAGTTGAAATATAGGAGAGATAGTGACAAAATTTATCAAATTTAAAATTAAAAAACAACTCGATACTTTCCAAAATAGGAGAGACGCAGGCTTTAAATTTTTACCAATAACCTTCTTAATCTTACGATTTATAAGTTATTCAAGTAAGGAATATAGGAAAAAATTGAAATCTTCAGTCTTATTATTGGAATGTATTCCATATAGAAAAACTCAATATTGATATACTTAACTAAAGCCTATTTCTTGTTGGAAAAAATGTCCTTCGACAAAGTTTTAGAGGAGTAAATGTCCTATTAGAATATGTCAGTTTGGATTTTTTCATTTGTGAGAGCAGTATATTACAAATTATCCAATATCTGACAAAATTTTTTCAAGAAGTTTTGAAAAATTTCTACAAAATTTACTTTTTAGAAAATGGCTTAAAAACCATATTTTTTCAAAATATAGAAAAATAGTTTTCAGAAAAATATTCAGAAATATTTGGAATAATCTTATAAGAATATTCTTATTATAAATCGAATAAGTTTTCTGTGTGCTCAAGCATTTTGACAAATTTTACCTTAGACTCCCCTAAACTGCTCTGTCTTTAAATTTAGGCAATACAATTTCAAGACGATTGGACACTTCTTTTCTCTGTCTAATATTCTTTTTAGAAAATTTATTTGGTGCATATCAGTTTAATATCGATTTAAATTTGTCTATATATTATTATAACAACAGCCTAAAATTGAAAATCTATCAATTAGAAAGTATTTTTTAAGAAATATTAGCCTTAAATATAAATGAAGCCAGAATAGTTAAGGGTTGAAAAAAATCGGATAACAAAAACTGCTTTCTCGTCGAGTTCGAGCAATTAAAATTGTAGCATTTTGAGTCAGGTCAGGAAACTACAAAATAATTTTATAAAGTACTATATGCAATAATTTTTTTTACCTTTGTCAACGACATTACTGTCAATCTCCTCTGAAGAACAGAACTTTATAGTTGATTGCAACCAAACGGCGTTGTCCCTCTTAAAAATTTCCGGGTGCCTGTGAGCGGCAGCCCACCTCCTCTCAAATTGCTTCCACAAACGTCCCACTAGCTTCTTATTATCATCCCTTAATTCTCCATTTAACATGGTGCTCACAAATTTTTCAATTTCATACTTCTTGTTCTTGAATGGGATGCTCGCGACAGCCTCAAAAATATCCTCAATCTTCAATTCAAAGTCTATTTTTTCACAGTGAAAGGAAATTTGTTAAGAGAAGGCTATAAAAGGATAAACATTACCTTTACCTTTTGTCTCCATATTCATTGAAAACACTTCAAAGAATCACATAAAACAAACCACTTTATCAACTGTTGAAGAATACACCTCAAGAAACAAAAAAATGACTTAAGAGCATTAAATAATTTTCTAAACCTATTGCGATTTAGTAGCAATTTTTAGATTATTAGTTGAAAATTTGAAATAGATAGTAAATAGTGAGAATTTATTACGAGAGTCGTCAATCAGAGCAAATGACACTCAAATCATCCAATTTCTTCTCAGGAAAAAATTCCTGTTCTACCCAGAATCGAACTGGAGATCTCTCGTTAACTGCAGGAATTTTTTCTAGTCTCTCCTGAGAAGAAATTGGATGATTTGAGTGTCATTTGCTCTGATTGACGACTCTCTCTAGATAGTAGATAGGTCATTTTTGCCATATGCACTGAAGAAAATAGCGAAGAAAAACTCGCGAGGTATATTAATATACCTATAATATTAGGTTAATTAATATATAATTATAAAGTAGTGTTAATCTCCAATAGTATCAATAGTAATTTTATTTACACTATAAACTTCTGTGGTGTCTCCAATAACTCCAATAATGTAATCATTTCTTTATTGTTGAACTAACATTGTATGGTTTTACAGTATTTTCGAAGATAAATGGTCTTTTTTATACCAATAACCAACGTTATATTTTTAACATAAAAAATTGTGTATGTAAAGATATAGCAATATTATGATAAAATTCGGATATTAACAATTTAATTGTTTTAGTAAAAAATAATTTTATTTCTTCAATCAATTAGAATTCTTTTTTCTATTCTTATACCATTAATAAATTAATAAATTCAATTGAAATACTAAAAATGTCTCGAAACAACTCGAAAAAGGTTATTACGGAAAAAAGTAGAGAAATAAAGAGTATCTCTTAAATTTAGCTTCCAATAAAATTTAGTTTCTTGAAGTTTCTTTCATTTTTTAAAGTGTTAATTGAGGCATTTTTATATTATTTTTTCTCATATTTTTCTGTGAAGAATTCTATAAATTTGTAAAATCATTTTATGTTGTGAACAGGAAAAAAAATTTCATTTTGAGATTTATAGTTCCACAAATATCTTTTCCTTATAAAAAAGTTCAGCTAGAATTGTAGTCTATTAAGTGTATTGAGATATATTAATAAGTTTTTAGTGATTTTTCGGAGGTTAAGGGATTTTTCCTAAGTTTTTCTAATTCGAAAGTGAATCGTATTATGACATACCTACACGAAAAAAAGGAAAAATTGTAACAGAAGAAGAATACCAACGCATAGGCTCATAGATTTCTTGAAAAAACAAAGAAACTTTAGCTATCTTACTTGGAAATTCATAAAGAACTCTTTAGTAATAATTAAATTAAATTAAATTGAGTAATAATTAAATATGATATTCTGCTCATCAGATTTAATTTTATATTTCTTATTTGTAGAACTCCATAAAATTTTGAACTAAAATAAAATGAAAATTCAAATAAAATAAATATAAAAAATGTTCGATTTTCATTAATCCTTAATAGTATTTACATTTACAGGTTAATTAAATGAATTATTCTAGTAGTGTAGCTTTATTACAAACATCAAATAATATATTAATTCTCTCGTGAATTTCCCATTTTAATAGATTTTTTTGGACTCAAATAGTTTCAACGAATTCATTCGTGTCCATAGCTATATCCATATATATATATGTATATATGTATATATGTATATATATATATATATATATGTATATATATATGTATGTATATATAAATTAGATGTGTTTTTACAAAAGAAGGCAAATCTGTAAAATGCATAAAAAAATAAGACTACTGATTTACGTGAAAAAAGTGTTCTTTAGGTGTGCATGGTCTCAGAAAATTGCTTGGGAAGGTCCTTATCGCAAAAAATCGCAAAATGAGCTTAGTATCTCCTTAAAGTAGATTAAATTTAGAGACAAACTATGCTATTCAGAATACCGGCATTCTGCGGCTTCATAAGTAGAACCTTTGATGAATCCCGAGAATTACGTTTTTTTTGGCTAATGTTAAGACTAAATTAAAGAATGTCCTAGAGGAGGACTACGAGGATAATTTAAATTATGACTATTGCATTTGGGAGTCTTTCTTCTATATAAAAAGACATGCTAAATGGCATAAGTCCTATAGGAAGATACAATTATCTGTATCATTTTCCGTGTATGCATACATCTCCAGGGAGCCAAAAATGACGAAAAAATTCATGAAAGTGGTGACTTTAAGAATCTCTATAGGCCACAATTTCCAACCGATCTTAGTGAAAATTTGGGAAAATGATCTTCAATTAGTGCCAAATCAAATAAAAATACTTTTGGACCGATTAAAAATATCGAAAAAAATAGGTTTTGGCCGTCACGGCCCCACTGTGGATTGGGAAATAAGTTCTTCTATCCCATACAATATTTGACCTTCAAACCATAAATCTGTGGACCATATCCATAAATCTGTGGATATTGTTTTCACAATAAAGCTCGAAAATCAATAAAAGATGCCTGATTGGGACAGACAAAGAAAGACAGGAACTAGGGGAAAGTGTCCATGTTTTGCACGGTTCCTAGCTTCCATAATGACTAATTTTTTCCTATGTTTTACAATAAATATGATTCATCGCACCCATATTTTAAAAATTGGGGGGTAGTGTCCTGTTTTTAAAATATATTGCGGAGCCACATTAATTCAGAAACACAGGAAAAATTTAGTTATTATGAAGCTTGGGATCGTGCAAAGCATGAGCACTTTCTCCTACAATGCAATTTTATGTAATCGCGGTTTTTGAAAAAAATGATTATTTAAGACTGGGCTATAGGGGAAAGTGCCCATGCTTGATACCATTGGAAGCTTCGTAATGACTAAATTTTCTATGTTTCACAATATATTATGTGACTCATCGCAACCATATTTTAAAAACTTTGGGAAAGTGGCCAGTTTTTAAAATATATTGCGGAGTCACGTTTATTGAGGAAAATAGGAAAAATTTAGTCATTACGAAGCTTTCAATGGTATCAAGCATGGGCACTTTTCCCTACACAGAAAAAATATTTAGTAAAATTGTTCATAAATGTTTTTGAGTTCCTACTGAGAACTTATAAAGTGTTTGTGTTCGTAAATTGTATAACCCACTAAAAAGTTCGTATAAGTTTGTATTTTTTTACAAAATTATTCGTAACATGATACTTGACAAACATTTTTTTTATTATTTTACAAACACTTGTTCGTACATTTTTGTTTATCTGGCAAAAGTTCACGAAAAATTTCACGAACACTTTATTGTGTGTTTACCAGCACTTACGAACAAATTTTTGTAAAT
>NW_026604762.1:0-12649 GCF_024763615.1 Phlebotomus papatasi
GATTTTCGATTTTTTGAAAAAACTGTAAGGGGTTAGCCTATCGATTTTTTTGGTCAAAAAATTTTTTGTCGAGATTTTGCAAATTCCGCAATGGAAATCAATTGGTAGGACCATTTCAAGTATTCTTTGTGAATTTCATCCAGAAATATTGAGAATTACGGTTTTTAGGGCCGATTTTCGATTTTTTGAAAAAACTGTAAGGGGTTAGCCTATCGATTTTTTTGGTCAAAAAATTTTTTGTCGAGATTTTGCAAATTCCGCAATGGAAATCAATTGGTAGGACCATTTCAAGTATTCTTTGTGAATTTCATCCAGAAATATTGAGAATTACGGTTTTTAGGGCCGATTTTCGATTTTTTGAAAAAACTGTAAGGGGTTAGCCTATCGATTTTTTTGGTCAAAAAATTTTTTGTTGAGATTTTGCAAATTCCGCAATGGAAATCAATTGGTAGGACCATTTCAAGTATTCTTTGTGAATTTCATCCAGAAATATTGAGAATTACGGTTTTTAGGGCCGATTTTCGATTTTTTGAAAAAACTGTAAGGGGTTAGCCTATCGATTTTTTTGGTCAAAAAATTTTTTGTCGAGATTTTGCAAATTCCGCAATGGAAATCAATTGGTAGGACCATTTCAAGTATTCTTTGTGAATTTCATCCAGAAATATTGAGAATTACGGTTTTTAGGGCCGATTTTCGATTTTTTGAAAAAACTGTAAGGGGTTAGCCTATCGATTTTTTTGGTCAAAAAATTTTTTGTCGAGATTTTGCAAATTCCGCAATGGAAATCAATTGGTAGGACCATTTCAAGTATTCTTTGTGAATTTCATCCAGAAATATTGAGAATTACGGTTTTTAGGGCCGATTTTCGATTTTTTGAAAAAACTGTAAGGGGTTAGCCTATCGATTTTTTTGGTCAAAAAATTTTTTGTTGAGATTTTGCAAATTCCGCAATGGAAATCAATTGGTAGGACCATTTCAAGTATTCTTTGTGAATTTCATCCAGAAATATTGAGAATTACGGTTTTTAGGGCCGATTTTCGATTTTTTGAAAAAACTGTAAGGGGTTAGCCTATCGATTTTTTTGGTCAAAAAATTTTTTGTCGAGATTTTGCAAATTCCGCAATGGAAATCAATTGGTAGGACCATTTCAAGTATTCTTTGTGAATTTCATCCAGAAATATTGAGAATTACGGTTTTTAGGGCCGATTTTCGATTTTTTGAAAAAACTGTAAGGGGTTAGCCTATCGATTTTTTTGGTCAAAAAATTTTTTGTTGAGATTTTGCAAATTCCGCAATGGAAATCAATTGGTAGGACCATTTCAAGTATTCTTTGTGAATTTCATCCAGAAATATTGAGAATTACGGTTTTTAGGGCCGATTTTCGATTTTTTGAAAAAACTGTAAGGGGTTAGCCTATCGATTTTTTTGGTCAAAAAATTTTTTGTCGAGATTTTGCAAATTCCGCAATGGAAATCAATTGGTAGGACCATTTCAAGTATTCTTTGTGAATTTCATCCAGAAATATTGAGAATTACGGTTTTTAGGGCCGATTTTCGATTTTTTGAAAAAACTGTAAGGGGTTAGCCTATCGATTTTTTTGGTCAAAAAATTTTTTGTCGAGATTTTGCAAATTCCGCAATGGAAATCAATTGGTAGGACCATTTCAAGTATTCTTTGTGAATTTCATCCAGAAATATTGAGAATTACGGTTTTTAGGGCCGATTTTCGATTTTTTGAAAAAACTGTAAGGGGTTAGCCTATCGATTTTTTTGGTCAAAAAATTTTTTGTCGAGATTTTGCAAATTCCGCAATGGAAATCAATTGGTAGGACCATTTCAAGTATTCTTTGTGAATTTCATCCAGAAATATTGAGAATTACGGTTTTTAGGGCCGATTTTCGATTTTTTGAAAAAACTGTAAGGGGTTAGCCTATCGATTTTTTTGGTCAAAAAATTTTTTGTTCGAGATTTTGCAAATTCCGCAATGGAAATCAATTGGTAGGACCATTTCAAGTATTCTTTGTGAATTTCATCCAGAAATATTGAGAATTACGGTTTTTAGGGCCGATTTTCGATTTTTTGAAAAAACTGTAAGGGGTTAGCCTATCGATTTTTTTGGTCAAAAAATTTTTTGTCGAGATTTTGCAAATTCCGCAATGGAAATCAATTGGTAGGACCATTTCAAGTATTCTTTGTGAATTTCATCCAGAAATATTGAGAATTACGGTTTTTAGGGCCGATTTTCGATTTTTTGAAAAAACTGTAAGGGGTTAGCCTATCGATTTTTTTGGTCAAAAAATTTTTTGTCGAGATTTTGCAAATTCCGCAATGGAAATCAATTGGTAGGACCATTTCAAGTATTCTTTGTGAATTTCATCCAGAAATATTGAGAAACGGTTTTTAGGGCCGATTTTCGATTTTTTTGTAGGGGGCCGATTTTTTGTCGAGATTTTGCAAATTCCGCAATGGAAATCAATTGGTAAACCATTTCAAGTATTCTTTGTGTAAGGAATTACGGTTTTTAGGGCCGATTTTCGATTTTTTGAAAAAACTGTAAGGGGTTAGCCTATCGATTTTTTTGGTCAAAAAATTTTTTGTCGAGATTTTGCAAATTCCGCAATGGAAATCAATTGGTAGGACCATTTCAAGTATTCTTTGTGAATTTCATCCAGAAATATTGAGAATTACGGTTTTTAGGGCCGATTTTCGATTTTTTGAAAAAACTGTAAGGGGTTAGCCTATCGATTTTTTTGGTCAAAAAATTTTTTGTTGAGATTTTGCAAATTCCGCAATGGAAATCAATTGGTAGGACCATTTCAAGTATTCTTTGTGAATTTCATCCAGAAATATTGAGAATTACGGTTTTTAGGGCCGATTTTCGATTTTTTGAAAAAACTGTAAGGGGTTAGCCTATCGATTTTTTTGGTCAAAAAATTTTTTGTCGAGATTTTGCAAATTCCGCAATGGAAATCAATTGGTAGGACCATTTCAAGTATTCTTTGTGAATTTCATCCAGAAATATTGAGAATTACGGTTTTTAGGGCCGATTTTCGATTTTTTGAAAAAACTGTAAGGGGTTAGCCTATCGATTTTTTTGGTCAAAAAATTTTTTGTCGAGATTTTGCAAATTCCGCAATGGAAATCAATTGGTAGGACCATTTCAAGTATTCTTTGTGAATTTCATCCAGAAATATTGAGAATTACGGTTTTTAGGGCCGATTTTCGATTTTTTGAAAAAACTGTAAGGGGTTAGCCTATCGATTTTTTTGGTCAAAAAATTTTTTGTTGAGATTTTGCAAATTCCGCAATGGAAATCAATTGGTAGGACCATTTCAAGTATTCTTTGTGAATTTCATCCAGAAATATTGAGAATTACGGTTTTTAGGGCCGATTTTCGATTTTTTGAAAAAACTGTAAGGGGTTAGCCTATCGATTTTTTTGGTCAAAAAATTTTTTGTCGAGATTTTGCAAATTCCGCAATGGAAATCAATTGGTAGGACCATTTCAAGTATTCTTTGTGAATTTCATCCAGAAATATTGAGAATTACGGTTTTTAGGGCCGATTTTCGATTTTTTGAAAAAACTGTAAGGGGTTAGCCTATCGATTTTTTTGGTCAAAAAATTTTTTGTCGAGATTTTGCAAATTCCGCAATGGAAATCAATTGGTAGGACCATTTCAAGTATTCTTTGTGAATTTCATCCAGAAATATTGAGAATTACGGTTTTTAGGGCCGATTTTCGATTTTTTGAAAAAACTGTAAGGGGTTAGCCTATCGATTTTTTTGGTCAAAAAATTTTTTGTTGAGATTTTGCAAATTCCGCAATGGAAATCAATTGGTAGGACCATTTCAAGTATTCTTTGTGAATTTCATCCAGAAATATTGAGAATTACGGATTTTTTTTAAGGGCCGATTTTCGATTTTTTGAAAAAACTGTAAGGGGAAATCAATTGGTAGGACCATTTCAAGTATTCTTTGTGAATTTCATAGCCTATCGATTTTTTTGGTCAAAAAATTTTTTGTCGAGATTTTGCAAATTCCGCAATGGAAATCAATTGGTAGGACCATTTCAAGTATTCTTTGTGAATTTCATCCAGAAATATTGAGAATTACGGTTTTTAGGGCCGATTTTCGATTTTTTGAAAAAACTGTAAGGGGTTAGCCTATCGATTTTTTTGGTCAAAAAATTTTTTGTTGAGATTTTGCAAATTCCGCAATGGAAATCAATTGGTAGGACCATTTCAAGTATTCTTTGTGAATTTCATCCAGAAATATTGAGAATTACGGTTTTTAGGGCCGATTTTCGATTTTTTGAAA
The DNA here is from genome assembly GCF_024763615.1 of Phlebotomus papatasi. Classification (NCBI taxonomy): domain Eukaryota; kingdom Metazoa; phylum Arthropoda; class Insecta; order Diptera; family Psychodidae; genus Phlebotomus; species Phlebotomus papatasi. The sequence continues at coordinate 4,316 of NW_026604762.1, forward strand.
AAACTGTAAGGGGTTAGCCTATCGATTTTTTTGGTCAAAAAATTTTTTGTCGAGATTTTGCAAATTCCGCAATGGAAATCAATTGGTAGGACCATTTCAAGTATTCTTTGTGAATTTCATCCAGAAATATTGAGAATTACGGTTTTTAGGGCCGATTTTCGATTTTTTGAAAAAACTGTAAGGGGTTAGCCTATCGATTTTTTTGGTCAAAAAATTTTTTGTCGAGATTTTGCAAATTCCGCAATGGAAATCAATTGGTAGGACCATTTCAAGTATTCTTTGTGAATTTCATCCAGAAATATTGAGAATTACGGTTTTTAGGGCCGATTTTCGATTTTTTGAAAAAACTGTAAGGGGTTAGCCTATCGATTTTTTTGGTCAAAAAATTTTTTGTTGAGATTTTGCAAATTCCGCAATGGAAATCAATTGGTAGGACCATTTCAAGTATTCTTTGTGAATTTCATCCAGAAATATTGAGAATTACGGTTTTTAGGGCCGATTTTCGATTTTTTGAAAAAACTGTAAGGGGTTAGCCTATCGATTTTTTTGGTCAAAAAATTTTTTGTCGAGATTTTGCAAATTCCGCAATGGAAATCAATTGGTAGGACCATTTCAAGTATTCTTTGTGAATTTCATCCAGAAATATTGAGAATTACGGTTTTTAGGGCCGATTTTCGATTTTTTGAAAAAACTGTAAGGGGTTAGCCTATCGATTTTTTTGGTCAAAAAATTTTTTGTCGAGATTTTGCAAATTCCGCAATGGAAATCAATTGGTAGGACCATTTCAAGTATTCTTTGTGAATTTCATCCAGAAATATTGAGAATTACGGTTTTTAGGGCCGATTTTCGATTTTTTGAAAAAACTGTAAGGGGTTAGCCTATCGATTTTTTTGGTCAAAAAATTTTTTGTTGAGATTTTGCAAATTCCGCAATGGAAATCAATTGGTAGGACCATTTCAAGTATTCTTTGTGAATTTCATCCAGAAATATTGAGAATTACGGTTTTTAGGGCCGATTTTCGATTTTTTGAAAAAACTGTAAGGGGTTAGCCTATCGATTTTTTTGGTCAAAAAATTTTTTGTCGAGATTTTGCAAATTCCGCAATGGAAATCAATTGGTAGGACCATTTCAAGTATTCTTTGTGAATTTCATCCAGAAATATTGAGAATTACGGTTTTTAGGGCCGATTTTCGATTTTTTGAAAAAACTGTAAGGGGTTAGCCTATCGATTTTTTTGGTCAAAAAATTTTTTGTCGAGATTTTGCAAATTCCGCAATGGAAATCAATTGGTAGGACCATTTCAAGTATTCTTTGTGAATTTCATCCAGAAATATTGAGAATTACGGTTTTTAGGGCCGATTTTCGATTTTTTGAAAAAACTGTAAGGGGTTAGCCTATCGATTTTTTTGGTCAAAAAATTTTTTGTTGAGATTTTGCAAATTCCGCAATGGAAATCAATTGGTAGGACCATTTCAAGTATTCTTTGTGAATTTCATCCAGAAATATTGAGAATTACGGTTTTTAGGGCCGATTTTCGATTTTTTGAAAAAACTGTAAGGGGTTAGCCTATCGATTTTTTTGGTCAAAAAATTTTTTGTCGAGATTTTGCAAATTCCGCAATGGAAATCAATTGGTAGGACCATTTCAAGTATTCTTTGTGAATTTCATCCAGAAATATTGAGAATTACGGTTTTTAGGGCCGATTTTCGATTTTTTGAAAAAACTGTAAGGGGTTAGCCTATCGATTTTTTTGGTCAAAAAATTTTTTGTCGAGATTTTGCAAATTCCGCAATGGAAATCAATTGGTAGGACCATTTCAAGTATTCTTTGTGAATTTCATCCAGAAATATTGAGAATTACGGTTTTTAGGGCCGATTTTCGATTTTTTGAAAAAACTGTAAGGGGTTAGCCTATCGATTTTTTTGGTCAAAAAATTTTTTGTCGAGATTTTGCAAATTCCGCAATGGAAATCAATTGGTAGGACCATTTCAAGTATTCTTTGTGAATTTCATCCAGAAATATTGAGAATTACGGTTTTTAGGGCCGATTTTCGATTTTTTGAAAAAACTGTAAGGGGTTAGCCTATCGATTTTTTTGGTCAAAAAATTTTTTGTCGAGATTTTGCAAATTCCGCAATGGAAATCAATTGGTAGGACCATTTCAAGTATTCTTTGTGAATTTCATCCAGAAATATTGAGAATTACGGTTTTTAGGGCCGATTTTCGATTTTTTGAAAAAACTGTAAGGGGTTAGCCTATCGATTTTTTTGGTCAAAAAATTTTTTGTTGAGATTTTGCAAATTCCGCAATGGAAATCAATTGGTAGGACCATTTCAAGTATTCTTTGTGAATTTCATCCAGAAATATTGAGAATTACGGTTTTTAGGGCCGATTTTCGATTTTTTGAAAAAACTGTAAGGGGTTAGCCTATCGATTTTTTTGGTCAAAAAATTTTTTGTCGAGATTTTGCAAATTCCGCAATGGAAATCAATTGGTAGGACCATTTCAAGTATTCTTTGTGAATTTCATCCAGAAATATTGAGAATTACGGTTTTTAGGGCCGATTTTCGATTTTTTGAAAAAACTGTAAGGGGTTAGCCTATCGATTTTTTTGGTCAAAAAATTTTTTGTCGAGATTTTGCAAATTCCGCAATGGAAATCAATTGGTAGGACCATTTCAAGTATTCTTTGTGAATTTCATCCAGAAATATTGAGAATTACGGTTTTTAGGGCCGATTTTCGATTTTTTGAAAAAACTGTAAGGGGTTAGCCTATCGATTTTTTTGGTCAAAAAATTTTTTGTCGAGATTTTGCAAATTCCGCAATGGAAATCAATTGGTAGGACCATTTCAAGTATTCTTTGTGAATTTCATCCAGAAATATTGAGAATTACGGTTTTTAGGGCCGATTTTCGATTTTTTGAAAAAACTGTAAGGGGTTAGCCTATCGATTTTTTTGGTCAAAAAATTTTTTGTCGAGATTTTGCAAATTCCGCAATGGAAATCAATTGGTAGGACCATTTCAAGTATTCTTTGTGAATTTCATCCAGAAATATTGAGAATTACGGTTTTTAGGGCCGATTTTCGATTTTTTGAAAAAACTGTAAGGGGTTAGCCTATCGATTTTTTTGGTCAAAAAATTTTTTGTCGAGATTTTGCAAATTCCGCAATGGAAATCAATTGGTAGGACCATTTCAAGTATTCTTTGTGAATTTCATCCAGAAATATTGAGAATTACGGTTTTTGGGGCCGATTTTCGATTTTTTGAAAAAACTGTAAGGGGTTAGCCTATCGATTTTTTTGGTCAAAAAATTTTTTGTCGAGATTTTGCAAATTCCGCAATGGAAATCAATTGGTAGGACCATTTCAAGTATTCTTTGTGAATTACATCCAGAAATATTGAGATTTACGGTTTTTAGGGCCGATTTTCGATTTTTTGAAAAAACTGTAAGGGGTTAGCCTATCGATTTTTTTGAGAGATTTTGCAAATTCCGCAATGGAAATCAATTGGTAGGACCATTTCAAGTATTCTTTGTGAATTTCATCCAGAAATATTGAGAATTACGGTTTTTAGGGCCGATTTTCGATTTTTTGAAAAAACTGTAAGGGGTTAGCCTATCGATTTTTTTGGTCAAAAAATTTTTTGTCGAGATTTTGCAAATTCCGCAATGGAAATCAATTGGTAGGACCATTTCAAGTATTCTTTGTGAATTTCATCCAGAAATATTGAGAATTACGGTTTTTAGGGCCGATTTTCGATTTTTTGAAAAAACTGTAAGGGGTTAGCCTATCGATTTTTTTGGTCAAAAAATTTTTTGTTGAGATTTTGCAAATTCCGCAATGGAAATCAATTGGTAGGACCATTTCAAGTATTCTTTGTGAATTTCATCCAGAAATATTGAGAATTACGGTTTTTGGGGCCGATTTTCGATTTTTTGAAAAAACTGTAAGGGGTTAGCCTATCGATTTTTTTGGTCAAAAATTTTTTTGTCGAGATTTTGCAAATTCCGCAATGGAAATCAATTGGTAGGACCATTTCAAGTATTCTTTGTGAATTTCATCCAGAAATATTGAGAATTACGGTTTTTAGGGCCGATTTTCGATTTTTTGAAAAAACTGTAAGGGGTTAGCCTATCGATTTTTTTGGTCAAAAAATTTTTTGTCGAGATTTTGCAAATTCCGCAATGGAAATCAATTGGTAGGACCATTTCAAGTATTCTTTGTGAATTTCATCCAGAAATATTGAGAATTACGGTTTTTAGGGCCGATTTTCGATTTTTTGAAAAAACTGTAAGGGGTTAGCCTATCGATTTTTTTGGTCAAAAATTTTTTTGTTGAGATTTTGCAAATTCCGCAATGGAAATCAATTGGTAGGACCATTTCAAGTATTCTTTGTGAATTTCATCCAGAAATATTGAGAATTACGGTTTTTAGGGCCGATTTTCGATTTTTTGAAAAAACTGTAAGGGGTTAGCCTATCGATTTTTTGGTCAAAAAATTTTTTGTTGAGATTTTGCAAATTCCGCAATGGAAATCAATTGGTAGGACCATTTCAAGTATTCTTTGTGAATTTCATCCAGAAATATTGAGAATTACGGTTTTTAGGGCCGATTTTCGATTTTTTGAAAAAACTGTAAGGGGTTAGCCTATCGATTTTTTTGGTCAAAAAATTTTTTGTCGAGATTTTGCAAATTCCGCAATGGAAATCAATTGGTAGGACCATTTCAAGTATTCTTTGTGAATTTCATCCAGAAATATTGAGAATTACGGTTTTTAGGGCCGATTTTCGATTTTTTGAAAAAACTGTAAGGGGTTAGCCTATCGATTTTTTTGGTCAAAAAATTTTTTGTCGAGATTTTGCAAATTCCGCAATGGAAATCAATTGGTAGGACCATTTCAAGTATTCTTTGTGAATTTCATCCAGAAATATTGAGAATTACGGTTTTTAGGGCCGATTTTCGATTTTTTGAAAAAACTGTAAGGGGTTAGCCTATCGATTTTTTTGGTCAAAAATTTTTTTGTTGAGATTTTGCAAATTCCGCAATGGAAATCAATTGGTAGGACCATTTCAAGTATTCTTTGTGAATTTCATCCAGAAATATTGAGAATTACGGTTTTTAGGGCCGATTTTCGATTTTTTGAAAAAACTGTAAGGGGTTAGCCTATCGATTTTTTTGGTCAAAAAATTTTTTGTCGAGATTTTGCAAATTCCGCAATGGAAATCAATTGGTAGGACCATTTCAAGTATTCTTTGTGAATTTCATCCAGAAATATTGAGAATTACGGTTTTTAGGGCCGATTTTCGATTTTTTGAAAAAACTGTAAGGGGTTAGCCTATCGATTTTTTTGGTCAAAAAATTTTTTTTTTGTCGAGATTTTGCAAATTCCGCAATGGAAATCAATTGGTAGGACCATTTCAAGTATTCTTTGTGAATTTCATCCAGAAATATTGAGAATTACGGTTTTTAGGGCCGATTTTCGATTTTTTGAAAAAACTGTAAGGGGTTAGCCTATCGATTTTTTTGGTCAAAAAATTTTTTTGTTGAGATTTTGCAAATTCCGCAATGGAAATCAATTGGTAGGACCATTTCAAGTATTCTTTGTGAATTTCATCCAGAAATATTGAGAATTACGGTTTTTAGGGCCGATTTTCGATTTTTTGAAAAAACTGTAAGGGGTTAGCCTATCGATTTTTTTGGTCAAAAAATTCGGTTTTTTTTTGTCGAGATTTTGCAAATTGCAAATTCTGCAATGGAAATCAATTGGTAGGACCATTTCAAGTATTCTTTGTGAATTTCATCCAGAAATATTGAGAATTACGGTTTTTGGGGCCGATTTTCGATTTTTTGAAAAAACTGTAAGGGGTTAGCCTATCGTTTTTTTTGGTCAAAAATTTTTTTGTCGAGATTTTGCAAATTCCGCAATGGAAATCAATTGGTAGGACCATTTCAAGTATTCTTTGTGAATTTCATCCAGAAATATTGAGAATTACGGTTTTTAGGGCCGATTTTCGATTTTTTGAAAAAACTGTAAGGGGTTAGCCTATCGATTTTTTTGGTCAAAAAATTTTTTGTCGAGATTTTGCAAATTCCGCAATGGAAATCAATTGGTAGGACCATTTCAAGTATTCTTTGTGAATTTCATCCAGAAATATTGAGAATTACGGTTTTTAGGGCCGATTTTCGATTTTTTGAAAAAACTGTAAGGGGTTAGCCTATCGATTTTTTTTGGTCAAAAAATTTTTTGTTGAGATTTTGCAAATTCCGCAATGGAAATCAATTGGTAGGACCATTTCAAGTATTCTTTGTGAATTTCATCCAGAAATATTGAGAATTACGGTTTTTAGGGCCGATTTTCGATTTTTTGAAAAAACTGTAAGGGGTTAGCCTATCGATTTTTTTGGTCAAAAAATTTTTTGTTGAGATTTTGCAAATTCCGCAATGGAAATCAATTGGTAGGACCATTTCAAGTATTCTTTGTGAATTTCATCCAGAAATATTGAGAATTACGGTTTTTAGGGCCGATTTTCGATTTTTTGAAAAAACTGTAAGGGGTTAGCCTATCGATTTTTTTGGTCAAAAATTTTTTTGTCGAGATTTTGCAAATTCCGCAATGGAAATCAATTGGTAGGACCATTTCAAGTATTCTTTGTGAATTTCATCCAGAAATATTGAGAATTACGGTTTTTAGGGCCGATTTTCGATTTTTTGAAAAAACTGTAAGGGGTTAGCCTATCGATTTTTTTGGTCAAAAAATTTTTTGTCGAGATTTTGCAAATTCCGCAATGGAAATCAATTGGTAGGACCATTTCAAGTATTCTTTGTGAATTTCATCCAGAAATATTGAGAATTACGGTTTTTAGGGCCGATTTTCGATTTTTTGAAAAAACTGTAAGAGGTTAGCCTATCGATTTTTTTGGTCAAAAAATTTTTTGTTGAGATTTTGCAAATTCCGCAATGGAAATCAATTGGTAGGACCATTTCAAGTATTCTTTGTGAATTTCATCCAGAAATATTGAGAATTACGGTTTTTAGGGCCGATTTTCGATTTTTTGAAAAAACTGTAAGGGGTTAGCCTATCGTTTTTTTTGGTCAAAAATTTTTTGTCGAGATTTTGCAAATTCCGCAATGGAAATCAATTGGTAGGACCATTTCAAGTATTCTTTGTGAATTTCATCCAGAAATATTGAGAATTACGGTTTTTAGGGCCGATTTTCGATTTTTTGAAAAAACTGTAAGGGGTTAGCCTATCGATTTTTTTGGTCAAAAAATTTTTTGTCGAGATTTTGCAAATTCCGCAATGGAAATCAATTGGTAGGACCATTTCAAGTATTCTTTGTGAATTTCATCCAGAAATATTGAGAATTACGGTTTTTAGGGCCGATTTTCGATTTTTTGAAAAAACTGTAAGGGGTTAGCCTATCGATTTTTTTGGTCAAAAAATTTTTTGTCGAGATTTTGCAAATTCCGCAATGGAAATCAATTGGTAGAACCATTTCAAGTATTCTTTGTGAATTTCATCCAGAAATATTGAGAATTACGGTTTTTAGGGCCGATTTTCGATTTTTTGAAAAAACTGTAAGGGGTTAGCCTATCGATTTTTTTGGTCAAAAAATTTTTTGTTGAGATTTTGCAAATTCCGCAATGGAAATCAATTGGTAGGACCATTTCAAGTATTCTTTGTGAATTTCATCCAGAAATATTGAGATTTACGGTTTTTAGGGCCGATTTTCGATTTTTTGAAAAAACTGTAAGGGGTTAGCCTATCGATTTTTTTGGTCAAAAAATTTTTTGTTGAGATTTTGCAAATTCCGCAATGGAAATCAATTGGTAGAACCATTTCAAGTATTCTTTGTGAATTTCATCCAGAAATATTGAGAATTACGGTTTTTAGGGCCGATTTTCGATTTTTTGAAAAAACTGTAAGGGGTTAGCCTATCGATTTTTTTGGTCAAAAAATTTTTTGTTGAGATTTTGCAAATTCCGCAATGGAAATCAATTGGTAGAACCATTTCAAGTATTCTTTGTGAATTTCATCCAGAAATATTGAGAATTACGGTTTTTAGGGCCGATTTTCGATTTTTTGAAAAAACTGTAACTTTTTTGAAAAAACTGCCTATCGATTTTTTTGGTCAAAAAATTTTTTGTTGAGATTTTGCAAATTCCGCAATGGAAATCAATTGGTAGAACCATTTCAAGTATTCTTTGTGAATTTCATCCAGAAATATTGAGAATTACGGTTTTTAGGGCCGATTTTCGATTTTTTGAAAAAACTGTAAGGGGTTAGCCTATCGATTTTTTTGGTCAAAAAATTTTTTGTCGAGATTTTGCAAATTC
>NW_026604763.1:0-12605 GCF_024763615.1 Phlebotomus papatasi
GAAATTTTCATTATGTTTTTTTTAATTAAATTTTTGATGTTCACGTTTCCATTATCTTAATTAAATACAAAATTACAACATAGAATCGAATTTAAATTCCAAAAAACCTGTTATGAAAATTTCATGAAATTTTGGAAACTTTGGAAATTTTCATGATATTTTCCAAAATCCACCACTACTCTTAAAAAGTCAAAGAGGACCATTCACTATGCATCGAAAACTTTTGTGAAATCTTTGTGTTTTTTTTAATGCAATTTTGGATTTTCATGTTTCTATTATCTTACTCAAATACAAAACTACAACATAGAATCGAATTCAAATTCCAAGAAAACTCTCATGAAAATTTTATGAAATTGTGCAAATTTTCATGAAATTTTCCAAAATCACCTACGCCACTTAAAAAGATAAAGAAGATCCTTCAATATGCATTCAAAACTTGAAAATTTTCATTAAGTTTTTATGAAATTTTGGATTTTCATATTTCTACGATCTTACTCAAAAACAAAACCAGAACATAGAGTGGATGTCTTGAAATTTAAAATCGATTCTATGTTGTTGTTTTGTTTTTGAGTAAGACAACAGTAACATGAAAATCCAAAATTTCATAATATATAATGAAAATATCACATATGTTTTCGATGCATAGTGAATTCTCTTCTTTGACTTTTTGAGTGGCGTGGGTGATTTTGGTAAATTTCATGAAAATCTCCAAAATTTCGTGAAATTTTCATGACAGTTTTTTTGAATTATAAATTCGATTCTATGTTGTAGTTTTGTTTCAGAGTAAGATAATAGAAACATGAAAATCCAAAGTTTAATTTAAAAAAACATAATGAACATTTCACGAAAGTTCTCGATGCATTTTTCTTTGACTTTTTAAGAAAAATGGATGATTTTGAAAAATTTCATGAAAATTTCCAAAATTTCATGAAAATTTCATGAGAGTTTTTTTGGAATTCGTATTCGATTCTATGTTGTAGTTTTGTATTTGAGTAAGATAATGGAAACATGAAAATCAAAAATTTAATAAAAAAAAAACAATGAAAATTTCACGAAAGTTTTCGATGCATAGTGAATGGTCTTCTTTGACTTTTTAAGCGACGTGGGTGATTTTGGAAAATTTCATGAAAATTTCCAAAATTTCCAAAATTTCATGAAAATTTCATGAGAGTTTTTTTGGAATTCGTATTCGATTCTATGTTGTAGTTTTGTATTTGAGTAAGATAATGGAAACATGAAAATCAAAAATTAAAAAAAGAACAATGAAAATTTCACGAAAGTTTTCGATGCATAGTGAATGGTCTTCTTTGACTTTTTAAGCGACGTGGGTGATTTTGGAAAATTTCATGAAAATTTCCAAAATTTCCAAAATTTCATGAAATTTTCATGACAGTTTTTTTCGAATTTAAATTCGATTCTATTTTGTAGTTTTGTTTTGGAGTAAGATAATACAAACATGAAAATCCAAAGTTTTTTAAAAACAAAATGAAAATTTTACAATAGTTTGCGATGCATAGTGAATGCTCTTCTTTGACTTTTTAAGTAGCATGGGTGATTTTGGAAAATTTCATGACAATTTAGGTTAGTAAAACCAGAAAAATCAAACTTTCTTGAATATGTCGTGCAACTCGTTTCCGTGAGATAGTGAGATAGTCATTTCATAGAGGAAGCAGGATCTGATCAGTTCTGAATGAATGTGAGGGAAAAAGCAGATGAAATCCAGAAGAAAAAAATCTCTGGGATAGTCATCTTTTCAGGCTTTCTAAGATTTTGGCAATTCGGGGTTTCGATTCAATCGGGATTACAGCTTTCAGGATTTTAGCGTTCGAAATGTTGAAATCCGGAATATTGACCGGTACCCTATTTTACTATGTAATATTTATAGACAAAATTTTCAATGATGTTCTTATAAGAATCAATGGATTCAATAAGTGGTAGTGGAAAGATACACAACTTTTACAGATATATTTTTTAATACTTCTAAAACTATATTTTTTTACCGTAAATAAGCTTGAAAACCTGGAAAATTCTTGTTCCGAGATCAATTACAATAGTTGTAACGTGGTTTGTGAGAAATTACGCTAATGACTGCCTCAGCACCGGTTTTCCCAAATCTCAATAATTTAATGAAAAAAAATTGGGGAAGATATGCTTCTTGTAAAGGAAAAAACATATTTTCCATAAATAATGAAAATTTTTATAACCTCTAACTAAATATTTCCTCGGAAATAAAGATTTTTTTCTCAAGAGGATTCTGGCACAATTCATCAAAAATGCATAGTTTTCGGTCGAGAGTATATGCTAAATCTGTGAATGTGTGAACAGCCGGGTTGTGCCAGTTGTGACAATAATGTCATGTCAAGTCATGTGCAAGACATCTGTGTAAAGTGAAGGATAGTGAAAATTTGGCTTAAACTCAGTGTGAATTAATAAAAAAAAAACGCAATTTCTCAAGTGAAGCCAAACAGGATATTTGTAAGGAAGTGGGTAAGTCCTAAAAGAGTGCCTTTTATAATTGTTTAAGTGAATATTTGAGATGCTTGGCTTGTTCATGGGCCGAAGGGAAAAATCCACGCGCGATGCTTGACGCCATCTTTCCAATTCTTATTGGAAAATAAAGGCTTCCGCGGAACTCTTGGGGCCTCGTGAATATGAGGAGCGATGTAGAGTATTTTCCGTAGAAATTTAGAGTGTAGTTGTCTCAATTAGCCCATTCGATTGTTTTGCTCAAGCTCTGTTAGCGCATGTTAAGAAGGGTGGAGGGGGCGAAGTTGACGGTCAATTTGACAAATATAGATGCTTTTTTTTCTACAGTATTTTCCCTGTCTTGACAATATTAATGCTCAGCAAGCACTAAAAAAATTGTTTATTTGAACCAACAGGAGCTCCTGCCACAATCTCCTGCAGCTGCACTTAAATAATCAAACTATCTGGACCAGTTTCGTGCTACAAGATTTTCTGGAAAATCGGGGAATCTCAGTGCAAGTAGTGCAAGTCTCATTTGAGCTCCGGAGAGACAGCCCGTGAAGCGAGGTGATCTCTAAAATCTGGAAATCCTCATCTTGGACTCATTGAAGGTACGTAAATTGTACAACAAGGGATTTTTTTATAATTGTGTAATTTTTCATTTAGTTGTAACAATTTCTTCAGGTATGCTTGGAACCTTGAAAGTGTTTTTTTTTGTCTTTGTTTACTGTGGAGTTTTCCTTCATGCCCAACGCACAATAAATTTTCTTTAGTAAACATGTTTTTGACATTTCAATGAGAGTGTGTGAGATCTAAATCTAGTCATCTCGCTCATTCTCATAGACAATTTTGAAAACATATTTACAAACAAAAGTTATTGTGCGTTGGGCATAATACAGTAAAAAATTATAGAAAATCTAGAAATTAAGGGATACATGGGTTTGTCAGCCAATAATTTAGCAAATTTTTAACGATTTTCAAAAGTATAAGAAATTATTGCACTCACGTTCTTACGTATATAAAATAGCAGCATTTAAAAATTCAGTTTTGGGGGTTTGCTTTTAAAAGACCTCTTTTAAAAATCTTTGCGGTAGTCAGCATAACTTGATAAGTTGATTCTAAATTAAATAAAACTGCTTTCTCTTGGAGTTCGAGCAGTTAAAATCGAAATATTTTCAGTTAGCAGATAAATATAGCTCAATAGTGAATGATGGATTTTTGAAGAAATCAAAATTTGGATTTTTGACAGAGTTTTATACGAAACTGTTCAGTTTTAGGTTCAATTTATTCCAAGTTGTGTCCTAAATAATTCTTTTTGATCTATACAATAGAATACAGAACACAGTAGCAGCTCTCCTTTTCGGGGAATATAATACTCAATGTCACCAGTTGAGAAATTGGAATTTTTGAGAATGGGGTTTTGAGATTTTTTAATTTTATCAGAAAAGGAACTCGAAAGGTTGTTTCAAAAGAAAATTTTGGCATAGCTCAGAATCTAGTATCGTTTTAAATAGAACAAAATTATTTTTTTTTTACGTTTATTTTGATGTAGGGAAGACCGGTGTAGAATTGGCCACGCATGGTATTAGACGGTGGGGTGTTATAGGTGGCTTTAGCAGGAATATTGAGGAAACCACTAGTTATTCAAAACAAACACATCCCTCCTGTTCATTGAACTATTTTTCAGTCTCGTTCAAACATTTTTTGTGCAAATTATACGCAATGAAAAAAATCATTTGTTGTCTAATTCTGCCCCGGTCTCCTCTACTGGGCTATTTCTGCTATTCTGTACATTGTTCAGTTTGCAAAATTTATTTTTCAATTTACAATGTTTCGTGAAAAATGTCCATTCAGACGCTTCAATCATTTACACCGGATGGGACTTGAACTTACAACAGTGACAGTAGATTCGTTGATCGCACTGCCCAAGAGCCGAATTTTCTTACCAATTACACTGTGGACCCTCCAAAACAAAATTATCTTTCAAATAAAAAAAAGTTGGAAAAATATCAATTCGGTCCTGAAATACAGTAGGGGAAATTTCCTATGTTTTGCACGGTACTAAGCTTCAGAATGACCAAATTTTTCCTATGTTTTTCAATTAATGTGACCCATCGCAACCAAATTTTAAAAACTTGGGGAAAGTGTCCTGTCTATAAAATATATTGCGGAGTCACATTTATTCAAAAACAATTTGCAACTTCGGCCACTTCTTTTATTCCTCAAATTGTCATGAATTCTTAGTTTTTTTCATATTCTAAAGATCATACAATGCAAAAAAAACAAAATATATCGGTTCGACGAACGAGATGATGTGAAAAAGACTTAAGAAGAATTCCGGAAGAGCAAGGAACTATGATAAAATCAAGGTTGCCCAAATATTACCATATGCTGCGTCAATATTTTTATTCACTACAACTGTAAAATGTATTAAGAATGATTTTAAAGAAAACAAAGACGATAAACTGTCCACAACGTTCGAAACAACACTCCTTTAAAAGAAGTAGCAAAAAATCCAATTTGTATTAAAAAATATTACACTGCAAACATAAACTTTGGCGCCTTCATTCAAACATGCTGAAATTTGGTGCACTTACTATACTTTAACATATACAAAAATCAAAAATATCTGAGGCCATGAATGAGTGATTTACGCTTTTCTTGCTCGAATCGAGATGGATAGGCGAATTAAAAAAATTGTATTAAATTTTCGAAGATAATTCAATTTTTTTTAATCAATTTATCTACAGCGTTTAACGATTCACTGGAAGTAGAAAATATTTTATGTTGTCCAATATTTTGTAAGGGGAATAGGAACCGTTGAATTGGTGTACCTTTGAAATTTAATTTTTTCTTTTTTTTTAGAGGAACTGAATATTCTCGTACTGTAATTTAGCTTCACAATTGGTTTGTCGACTTAAATTACACGGTAAAAAATTTCGGCACATATTTGTTCCAAAATTAGCTCGTCTACGGACACCCAAATTTTTCGAACAAATTTGTATTTATTTGGGACAAATTTGTATGTATTTGGGATTAAAATGTCTTCTTAAGATACAATTTTGTTTCAAAAATGTTTGTTCCAAAGTAAATTTATTCCAGTATTTCGGTCGGTGACCGAAAGTTTTTACCGTGTACTCAAAAGTGTCCTACTTCCTCCTAACGTTTTTTTTATTGACAATTAACTTCTTTAAATTTGTAATCTTTTAAAGTTGTCGATAGTTGTAAAACAATTTTACAATTTATAATTTCAGTTATTACTTTTATGAAGAATTTTTGAAATATTCATATTATGCTAGATTTTAAAAAAAAATTTTCGTACTTACCTTTGATGTTTTAGTAGAACTTCTGTATAAAACTTATTCACTTTTTTTTAACTAACTCTGGTTTTTCTTTATTGACAGATATTCAAATCGAAAAGACTTGAAGCTAGGACTAAAGACTAGTGTTGTCATCAAAATGTTTAGAAACCAAGGAGAATTCGCCAGAGGTATGTAAATTATAGATGACACTTGAGTAGTATAGCTGTGAAAAATTTACTGAGTCTAAACAAACTTTCTTAAAAATTGTTTTCACGAAATTCAAAAAATCATATCTCCGGTTCTATGTGACCGATTTTGATGAATGAGGGCTTAAACGAATGATCTCACCAAATGCTACAACTTTCTAGAATATTTGAACTTCGTGGGACCAACACCAGGGGCGCCACAGTCGAAAAACCAATTTCAATATCACATAACCTCAATTATCTCGACTGTCGCTGAACCGATTTTGATGATTACTTCAACATAATTGTAGAGGACATTTGTCTCTACATTTCGTCCATATATCATTTTCCGCTCAGACTACACTATCACTCCGATTTTGCCGTTTAAGCGTGAAAAATTGATTTTTCCCATAATAACGCTTTGAAACCACTCAGGTGCCAATTTGACTGCTTCCACACGACCAAGACACTTAAAATAGGGTTTTAAATGGAAAGTGTCACAAAATACAACAACTCTTTGATATAGTTGATTTTCATCAAATGAACACTTGGGGCGCTCTAGATAGTCGAAAAAAGGAGTTCAGAAACAAACAACCTCAATTATCTCGGCTTCTGTTCAATGGATAAGATCATGTTCTACGGCAAAATTATAGAGAACATTCTGGTCTACATTTCACACATACATCATTTTTCTGTCAGTCCATCCAAATCCTTGTTAGTTTGGTTTAAATACAAAATTTGTATAATTTCACGAATTTGATTCAGAATAACTGAATGGGGTCCCCCAACTTCAGCTCTAAATCGAATTTGCGTACATTTCGAGTTAGCTCACATTAAGAATCTCACCCCCATAAGCCGGTTAGGATTATCTGTCCCTTTACTTATATATAATATTAATTTGTGTTAATCATCTTATTGAAGCATCTTTTTGTCTAATACAGAGAAAAGTGCAGAGTTAATGCTTTTAATGTAGTTTATTATTATTCCTTTACCATGCTTTCGTTTTCTTTTTATCACCCCGTGTGGTCAGATTTATTGCAAGAATTTTTGCGGAGAAAACTTTGTATAAAAGATTAAACCTTTAAGGACGAGAGGGTCAAAAATTGGGGGCCAGAAAAAATCACGCTTTCTGACCTGAGGTGAGGTAAATTGGGGGGATATATTAACGATCCTGGGGTCGACTTATGGGAAGGCCACCGAAGGCCCCAAGTCTCTATCTTTAACCGTTTGACCTCTAGAGCTAGAGAAACGGCCAGGCGGATCAGACGAATAGACCGCTCAAACAGTGTGGCATCATTTCTCGGAAATAAACTTAAACGCGAAATTATTTATGTTGAGAAAAGTAGTCCCTACAGGGTGAGGGACAACAATTTTATGAGGTCAAAATATCTGTGGATTACCCTCTCGGTGAAGGTCGAGCAATAAAATGTTTCATTTTTTTTCAATTCTGCTTGTTTTAATCTCTTAAATTTTTGAATATTTTAAGGATGTTCATGAAGATTATATCTAGCGTAAATATTTGAAGACTCAGTCTCTTTTGTATTATAAGTTCTTTTTTTTAGACTCTCGTTTGATTATTTTTTTCCCAGTTTCCCCAAATTTAAATTTTCTAATCATTTTGTATATTCGAAGCCTTTTTCAGAACTTATTTCATTTACATTTTGTAATTGTCTTATAAATATTGTTTTCAGGCAGTTGCGATGAATTATCCAAAAAATTCCAATGTGGTCTATGCTCATGCAGTTTTTCAACACCTGATGAACTAATACAACATATTAAAAGCAATCACTCACATGACCAAAACGTTTACGAGTGCATGCAGGATAACTGCTTCAAAAAATTTACTGCGTTGAATAGATTTAAGAAACACCTAAATAGCGACCACAGCAATATTAATGATGGGAATCTTCCCTTGATGTCTACTATTAGTTCATCATCAACAATATCCGAAACTGATCACACAGCAGTGTCTACAAAATATGGAAGAAATGACAGCAATGAGAACTCTCCAGAACAAGTCGAAATCAACTCTTCAGATCAAATTCAGATCAACTCTCCACATGTGCCAAGTTCGCTGAACCCCATTTTTGAAATGCTGAGGAAAGATTTTGAAGATCATTTACTAAAAATAATACTTCGTCTACATAATATTGACCACTTTAACAGGCAGGATGTTTTACTGATTCAAAGCCTCGTCTCTGAACACTGCCTAAAGCCAATTTCAAACTATTTAAAACAACTGAGACTCTGTGACAATAATTCTTCAGATTTGCATCAGATGACATTTTTATTGGACCATGCCTTTGACGGATTTTCATCTGAATACAAGTTTAAAAAATATATGGAAGAAAAGGGCCTTTTTGAACCGCCTAAGTCTTTCTCGATTAATAATGAGTTGGTTCTCACTCAAAAACATGGACATTGCGTATTGGACGAAAAGGAAACGAAAGGGGTCATAATGCCAATAAGATTCCAACTCATTAAATATTTTGAGTGCGATGGTGTATACACCAACATTTTGACTAGATTGAGAGAAGCGGAGTCGTCACCTAATCTCATCAACTTTGCATCCAGTGAACTATGGAAAAGTAAGTCTCAACATTTTGAGGGCAAAACAGTTTTTCCAGTTTTCCTGTACTTTGACGACTTCGAGGTAAATAATCCGTTAGGTCCTCATTCGTCAAGCATTTGCGGATCGTATTACCACATACCCGTTTTACCACGAGAGAATTTATCTCAACTTCAACATATTTTCCCGGCAGCATTCTTTAAGACAAGTGATCATAAGGATCATGGAAATGAATTTGTGTTATATGAAATAATAGACGCATTTAAGGACCTTTATGAGAATGGTGTGGTGATTCGGGTCAATGACGAAGATATTAGAATTCATTTTCTTCTGTGTCAAATCTTGGGAGATAACAAGGGATTGAACGAGATAACTGGTTACAACAGGGGATTTCGAGGTGCATATTACTGTAGAATATGCTTTATGTCTCGTGCAGAATGTGAAAAGAGCACTACAGAGTGTATTGAAGAATTGAGGAATGAGACAAACTATACAGAACATTTGATGCAAGAAGACACTCATGGGATTTTTGAAAATTCTATTTTAAATTCGCTCCCGCTGTTTCACGTAACTGATAATTTTGGACTTGATATCATGCATGATATATATGAGGGCGTGGCACATTTTGATCTGCGTGAAATTCTTCTTTATTTTGTCAAAGATAAGAAATACTTCACAATAGAAAAGCTCAATGAGAGGAAGGAAGCCTTTAAAGTGTATTGTAGGGATTTAGGGGAAGCAATATCTATAGCTTCTCTGACGAATAAGCAAAAGCTCAACTTGACTGCTTCAGAGACAAAAAACTTCATTCATTTTTTGCCACTAATGATAGGTGATTATGTGCCTCCAAATGATGAAGCTTGGGAAATGTTTCTGTGTTTGATCCAAATCATTGATATACTTCTCAAATCATCTTTCAATGAGGATGACTTGTTTGTATTAGGAACTCTCATCGAAAGTCACCACGAAACTTATCTCAAGTTCACTAAAAAAAACTTAAAACCTAAAATGCACTTCCTGACACACTATGTTACTGGCATTAGAAGGTGTGGGCCTTTGAAATTCTTATGGAACTTCAGGAATGAAGCGAAACATAGGGAACTGAAGGCGTACACGAAAAATATAACATCACGAGTTAATGTTTGCTACTCCTTGGCAGTCAAATGTTCTTACCGATTCTCAAATTTAATATTTAAAAACAATGTGCTTAGTCCGGCGGTTAAATATGACGAAAAATCAATAAAGGTCATTAGAATCACAGAAAAGTCTTATTATAAAATCCTACAAAATGACACAAATATTACTATTCCGCATTCTGCGGATTGTCTTGAGACCTGTGTAATTAAAAGAATGGAATACAAAACTGGCCACTGTATTTTTGTTGACAAAAAATTTCAAGAGATTATATTGTTTTTAATAATAAGGTCTCAAATATATTTGATTACAGAATTATTCCAGACAGAGAAAGATGCTCATTTGGAAGCACACCAAATCATTCAGAAATTAGGTGTATACTCTTTTTATAAATATGACGCCATAAGTAGCCCTCCTCTGCCTCAAGTGCATTTCGACGATAAAGTATTTGTTCGATTTCAAACTTGCTAAACGATACGTCATAATTAAATAAAAATATGAGTAATACTCTCAGAACCGATTATTCTCTTAATACAGAAAAGTAGTCGCATTCTAAGCTTTGGTTCTAAGTTTCACAGTTTCTAGACAGATTTTGCGTCTTCACATTTTGCATATTCCCTTTGTAATAATAATTTATTAAACTTAAGATATTATTGTAATATTAGAAATAGTGTAATTTAATGTACTTATTAAGTAACTCTCAATAAAAAAATATGGTAAAAATTCAATGTTTTATTCTAGAATATACAACGAATTGTATTCTAATTTTCTAACTCCACTCAACCAAAAGAATTCCACATTTTTTTAGATTGATTCTGAAAAACTTCCAAAATTTGTCCAAATTTTTTTTAAAATAAGTAATCTGTTTCCAAAATCAACCCAGAAAGTCTCTAGGAATGAATTTTGGAAAATTTCTAAATTAATCTGAAGATTTCCAAAAATTAAGTATTTAGTTTCTAAAATCAACCCAGAGAAATTCTAATAAACGACTTTTAGAAAAGTTCTAAAATCAACCATAATGGTTTCTACAATTAATCCTGCAAAATTTCTAAATCAATTTGTATATTTCTGAAATTAAGTATTTAGTTTCTAAAATCAACCCGGAGAGTTTCTAAGAATGGACTTTTGAAAAATTTCTAAAATCAATCAGAAATATTCTAAAATTAAGTACTGTGTTTCTAATAACAACCCAGATGGTTTCTATAATTAATCTTGCACAATTTCTAAATCAATTTGAATATTTCTGAAATTAAGTATTTAGTTTCTAAAATTAACCCGGAGAGTTTCTAAGAATGGATTTTTGGAAAACGTCTAAAATCAATTTAAAAGTTTCAAAAATTAAGTACTCTGTTTCTAAAATCAACCCAGATGATTTCTAAAATTAATCCTGCAAAATTTCTAAATCAATATGAAAATTTCTAAAATTAAGTATTTAGTTTCTAAAATCAACCCGGAGAGTTTCTAAGAATGGACTTTTGAAAAATTTGTAAAATCAATCAGAAATTTTCTAAAATTAAGTACTGTGTTTCTAATAACAACCCAGATGGTTTCTATAATTAATCTTGCACAATTTCTAAATCAATTTGAATATTTCTGAAATTAAGTATTTAGTTTCTAAAATCAACCCGGAGAGTTTCTAGGAATGGTCTTTTGGAAAACTTCTAAAATCTATCTGAAAATTTCTAAAAATAAGTACTCTGTTTCTAATATCAACCCAGATGATTTCTATAATTAATCCTGCAAAATTTCTAAATCAATTTATAATATTTCTGAAATTAAGTATTTAGTTTCTAAAATCAACCCAAAGAGTTTCTAGGAATGGTCTTTTAGAAAACTTCTAAAATCTATCTGAAAATTTCTAAAATTAAGTACTCTGTTTCTAATATCAACCAAGATGATTTCTACAATTAATCCTGCAAAATTTCTAAGTCAATCTGAAAATTCTAAAATTAAGCGTTTAGTTTCTAAAATCAACCCAAAGAGTTTCTAAGAATGGCTTTTTTAGAAAATTTCTAAAATCAAGTACTCGGTTTCTAAAATTAACCCAGATGATTTCTATAATTAATCCTGCAAAATTTCTAAATCAGTCTGAAAATTTCTGAAATTAAGTATTTAGTTTCTAAAATCAACCTGGAGAGTTTCTAAGAATGGTCTTTTAGAAAACTTCTAAAATCAATCTGAAAATTTCTAAAATTAAGTATTGTGTTTCTAATAACAACCCAGATGGTTTCTATAATCAATCCTGCAAAATTTCTAAATCAGTCTGAAAATTTCTGAAATTAAGTATTTAGTTTCTAAAATCAACCCGGAGAGTTTCTAAGAATGGTCTTTTAGAAAACTTCTAAAATTAATCTGAAATTTTCTAAAATTAAGTACTGTGTTTCTAATAACAACCCAGATGGTTTCTATAATTAATACTGCAAAATTTCTAAATCAGTCTGAAAATTTCTAAAATTAAGTATTTAGTTTCTAAAATCAATCCGAAGAGTTTCTAAGAATGGTCTTTTGGAAAACTTCTAAAATTAATCTGAAAATTTCTAAAATTAAGTATTGTGTTTCTAATAACAACCCATATGGTTTCTATAATTAATCTTGCACAATTTCTAAATCAATTTGAATATTTCTGAAATTAAGTATTTAGTTTCTAAAATTAACCCGGAGAGTTTCTAAGAATGGATTTTTGGAAAACTTCTAAAATCAATTTAAAAGTTTCTAAAATTAAGTACTCTGTTTCTAAAATCAACCCAGATGATTTCTATAATTAATCCTGCAAAATTTCTAAATCAATATGAAAATTTCTAAAATTAAGTATTTAGTTTCTAAAATCAACCCGGAGAGTTTCTAAGAATGGACTTTTGAAAAATTTCTAAAATCAATCAGAAATTTTCTAAAATTAAGTACTGTGTTTCTAATAACAACCCAGATGGTTTCTATAATTAATCTTGCACA
>NW_026604764.1:0-12555 GCF_024763615.1 Phlebotomus papatasi
TTTGGCCTGATCTGGCATCATGCCATTATGCGAAAGTCACCCAGGAATAGTTCAGGACAAACAATGTGTAATATGTGGAAAAGATGTTCAACTTGCCCTGCAACGCGAAAGCCCGACCGATTGAGAAATACTGGGGATTTTTAAAGACCGAGCTCAGGATGATGGTTCAGCCCGCTGAAGACTTTCCGGATTGGGGACGAGTTTGTCAAGTCTCTAATGAAGGGAATTATGATTGGAAAAATCGGTTTTCCAAAGCCATATAGCGTTATGGTAAAATATATAAACTGCTCCACTCTCTCCTATATATCAAGTAGAAGTTGTGATAGTGAAAAGAAAACATAACAACTGGATGATTTTCAAAGTACAAAATAGAATGGGATCGTTAGTATTATCGTTTTCTCACATTCAGTCGATATTAACAGGAAACCGCAAGTATGTGTCTCTTACAGTTTTCTCTATACAATCAACTGTTTAACGAACAGTAGGTTTTCAATAATTTGTGATCTTCATGCTCTCTCTATAATCCGTTGTCTCTCTGAGAGTTTTCATTTTTCAAATTACTTACAATAAATGCGATACAGTATCTTATAAAAACACCACCTATGAATATTTACAATAACACGTACAAATACAAAAGAGCCAAGAGGAATACCTTTAATTAGGAGAACATGGAGTAAAAACAGAGGAAGAATAAAAAAAAATGTTTATTTGTTATAGTCCGTCCCAATACGGCCCGTTCTCTCCTTAGCTCGGTACTGGTTGAAAAAACACAAAAATCAGCTGGTTGATGTATCTATGTATTATTACGATATACAATTGATGTAACATAATTAATACACAATTTAGCGTGATTTACAATCCACATCACTATTTACAGGAAGATTGTGTAAAACCCAGAGAATAGAGGCGATCGGCAGGGTTGGACTTTGTCATTGCCTTCAATATGATCTCACGATATGTGTATTATGTATAAATCGAAGATCGTGCAACTAATAGCTATGACGCTACATAGAAATTCAGTATGAATGCAACATAACTTCCTCTATATCAATCAACCATGGGACCATGATGCGCATTATCATCGCACTTGATCGCCCAAAAAAAAACCCCTAAATGTGACCCTGGCTTTCAAATTAGACTCAATGTTTTTGTTGTTTGTTATTATTGTAGTATCAGAGCGTCAATTTATTTGTTGCTGAATGAAACGCGACGGTGGAAATAGCGCACAAGAAGAGGAATAAAAAAAATTCTTGACTCTAGTAACACAGAAAATTGAAAGTCAGCCACACAATCCAAGAACAAAACACGGAGGGAAGGCAAAAAAAAATAGTAGAAAACGGCGTCCATAGAATGATCTTGAATGCTGTAGTAATTTCAGATGTAAAAATTCGCTTTGTATTATTTTTTTTTTACTTTAACAATTCAGTATTTTCCACAATTTTTTGTTGTTATTGCTTCTCTTCCCATGTCTTCTCTCCCAACATTTTCAAGCATCTCCACCTTCGAGACATGAATTTCATTTTCGAAACGCATAAACATTTGAACGATCCAGAGAGGTGGTAAAAAACCAAAAAAAAAGACAAAGATCAAGACAGAAAAACGAAGAAGGTGGAGATTCAGGAGGTTTTCTCAATCATCTTCTCTTCTTCTATATTTTTCCATTTGGGGTTTAAATTTAAACACCATCAACCAGAGAATGAATATCAAGACTCCAATGATTTTTAATTATAGATAGTTTAAAAGGAAAAATAGTTGATGTAGAAAAAAAACATACAATAAAAAAATACTCAGAGTTAACAAATGCCAATTCACTATGACCTTCCAAAACTTGTCCGCAGAAGCAACATTTTCACGATATTTCTCAAGATAGAGTCAAGTCACTCTTTGGTTACATGATGAAACAGGTTGAGTGTGAATACAAGTGAGAAAAATCAAAATATCGCAAAAATCGTGCTTCTTTCCACCAAAGATCACGATAATTCCGTTGAGGATCGCTGATTTCGATGATCTTGAAAATCGTAAATAAATTCAAAGGTGCAGAAGATCAATCAATAGCGTCCCCAAACAGATGATCTTCATTCGATCAATATCCTCTTAATAACATTTCACATCAAACATTGCAATATTACATGATATCTGTGGCGAAAAGGCAATCACGATCGTGCTTATGAAGAGAGGTTACATTACGTGCGATTCGTAATAATTTCACTTAATATAATTTTTCACAAAATTTCATATTTTTAGATTGAGCTAAAACTTTGCAAAAGTGTTCTTAAGTACCCTCTAACCAGAAATGTGTATATGGGTGACTACAGCTATCCCTCAAGTCCGTTTAGACAACTTAATAATTCAAAAACTAAGAAGGTTTTGAGTTGCAATTTTCAGCGAAGGTTAGGAGAACCTGAGGCAAAATGTGACAAATTGAACATTTTCGAAATCGATGTGATCCTAGATAAAGGAGACTTATAGTGCACCATATTACTTTCAGTACAGTTTCTTCACGACAAATTCTTTTATAAAAACACTCGAGATAATAGGCGTACACTAGGTGTCATGTATCCAACCCATATGTTCTCAATTTGTCTTTTCTGCCTTTTAAAAGTCAAAAGAGAATAGATCGAGATTATGTTTTAATGTAATATATCTGGATCTTAAAGCTTTTGATCTGGAAAAACATGACCCATTGTGATCTCTCAAATATAAGGGTTAGGTTCGAAAATTGATTGGGCTATGTTTCGCATTTTATTTAACTTTATTTTTATACACTTAATAACCTCAGCTGATATTACTAGCGATGGTTGCAGTAACTTAAACATTTAAGTATTACTGTGTTATCACACTTGCACATTAAAATTTTAATATGATTCACATTAATTGTCGCTGGTGAGAGTCAAAATGTGTAATTTGTGTGTTTGAATCATTATATTCAAAATTTGATCTATTTGTTGATAAAAAGGTATACTTGGCCCGATAAATTTGATATAAATTGATTTATAGCAATAATGCGAAAAATTAATGTGATTTTCTCTTTAATTTTTTAATGTGAGAAATATTTATGCTTTAAGTAAATTTAAACTTATTTTTGCAGGCCAAGTCTACTTCTTTATCAATAAATAGAAAAACCCCAAATATTAAGTAACTCAAAGACACAAATAACATATTTGGACGCTCACAAGCGACAATTAATGTGAATCACATTAAAATTTTAATGTGCAAGTGTGATAACGCCGTTAGGCTTAGTTTTTTTCACAGAGTGTAAGTGTCCTATGATTTTATTTGTACTAGAAATACGAGAATCATAGTAAACGAAATAGAAAAAACTCGGTCGAAACTAAAATCTCGAATATTCAACATTCTAAAAGGTCGAAATTGGTCGAAATCACACTATGGATAATGCGTAGAATAATTTCCCAAAAGATAGATAGATTTACCTTCAGCAAGCGCGGGTGCAATCGGGGGAGTTAGCTATGATACTTACCAATTCGGGGTTTTGTCTTTCGGGATTTTGACTATGAGAATATCGGCTTTCGGAATTTTGGCTTCCGGGATTTTAATTTTGAAATTTTGGCTTTTGGGATTTTGACTTTCGGTATTTTGACTTTTTCGATTTTGGCTTTCGGGATTTTGACAAGAGTCCCATAAAGTCATATTCTTGATTTCATTTTAAGATTTTCGAACACTCGAGCTTCTACAGAAAGGACCATCCGTGGATAGAGTGACAATGAAGGCAATGCAGTTCAGTACTGGAAAATAGTGAACTAGAAAATCCAATAGTAAAAACTAAAAAAAACACACAGATAATGGAAGACGTACTACAATCTGTCTGATAATTTTAATTTAAATATGATTTTTTTAATACAAAATAAATAATATGACGCGAATGTTGTAATTTTTTTTTGAAAACTACGTTAGAATTTGATGACTGAGAAATGTCATTTAGGAAGAACTGATATTAGAATTTAGATATTAGACTTTAGAGAACGAGAACTATGGATTCATAGGTACTATAGGGAACCGTTTCCACTGAAGAAATGGTTGAAATAAACCTAAATACTGTAGACATAATAATCAGTGTTTACAACTACCCCATGTTTCCTACAGCTCCAGTTTCCCATATAACCGCCAAACGTTCGAATTTGAGGAAATTAACTGCACTGAGAAAAAAAAGAGGGTGCGATTAACTTTTTTCCTCAGAACTTTAACACTTTTTAGGTGTAAAAATATATCAACATTTTTTAATGTTAAATTTACACCTTTTTAATTGTAAAATTAACATCAAAATGGGTACCTTTAACCCCTAATACACCTAAAAAGGGTAATATTTACACCGATTTTGGATCAATACTGCAGGGTAAAATTAACATTTCCGGAATGTTATTTTAAATTTTTCGGATTTCTCTCAGTGTGTACCAAATTTCTATAACGCATTCAGATAGCTCGACTTCCATAACTCTTATGATCAAGTTCTTTGAAAGAATTATAGAGATTAAGTCTTATATTTCACATAAATGTTTGCAAAATATGAAATTAAGTGAATTGAAGCTGATTAGATACGATTCGACCATCTGTAACGTTGGAAAATCTCTGATGACCTCGGGGAGACTGGGGCAGTACTAAACATGGAATGGTACGAAACACTGATGTTTACGTCTATAGTAGTCGGACTTATGTCGACCATTTCTTTAGTGGAAAAGGATCCTTATCTGGGAACTCATATAGGTCTGTCCTCTGAAGTCTAATCAAAATCTAATTAAAAAAAAAACACAGTGTTTACAACTATCCCGTGTTTACTGCTACCCCAGTTTCCTCTGAAAGATATTGGATTCGAACTCCGAACACAGAAAACATTCTATAAGTTGTCTGACATTAATGTTCTCACCTACTATGAGCTGATCTAGGTTTATCACCGTTTTTCTTCTTATACTTACAAACATGGCGTGTCGGTATCGGTATCTGTTTATTGGATGATTTTTGAGTTTGGCAGATTTAGAGTATATAGAAAAAGCACAAGGAAAACAAGTGTAAATATGTTTAAATGGGCTATAAAATTTCTGATAGTGATTTTACAACATCGATGCATTTCTGTGTTGATCTCTAGCATCGAATATTTGATTTCACCTATCTTTACTATCAATCAATCAAAGAAAATTTGAAGCACTCTGAGCAATTTTTAACACTTTTTACTGAAATTATCTACCTACATAATCTCTGACAGGAGATCACACACCCAACCAATTAAGTTTTAAAAGTAACAATTGTATTCTATTGAAATTTTTCGTCAATAAAATCTTCAGTTATCCGCAATTAATGTTTTAGTATCTGATTGAATTCTCTCTTCGTTTCTACACTCACATCTCATTTTATTGGCAATGTAATTAAATTACAATGCAACTTCGTCACACTTTTCCACATTATTGTTATTTATGTTCTTCTGTAGTTGAGTATAAATATATATGTA
Source organism: Phlebotomus papatasi (assembly GCF_024763615.1). Lineage (NCBI taxonomy): Eukaryota > Metazoa > Arthropoda > Insecta > Diptera > Psychodidae > Phlebotomus > Phlebotomus papatasi. Next base: position 5,459 of record NW_026604764.1, read on the forward strand.
AGAGATCGGCTAAGAGATCTACGTACCTATGATACATGAAAATTATTACGCGTGCAAGAGTGAGAGAGAATCCCAGTAACAATAAAAACGTTGGTGTATTGAAATTGACCAAGTCAGCATCGTTATTTTATAATTTTATTTATTTTTTTTTTACCTTTTTAATAATTCTTACTGATTTTACATTTACACACAAACAAGCACAGCAAGTGTATTAATAGAGACTTTATAACATTTTTCATTTCACATTTTAATTTCATTTTATGCAACATGCAACAAACAATAATTTTTCAAATGCGACGATGGTCGGTCGTCGACATTTTCGTGTTTTTTTTTTCTTCTACTATTAACCTCCTCTAACACTTGTATGTAATTTCTCTTTTTCTTGCAGTGGCGCAATTTTGTGCCTGTGACTGTAATTTTAAATATCTATTAGTTAATTCTCCAATATTTATCGCATAGACGATGATACCTTAATGTTTTTTTTAACCAATTCCCACGACTAAATGCTAATAACTTTTTATTCTTCTCTTCCATACAACGCAGTATGTATTGTTTATTGAATATATTTTTTCTTTGTCAAAGTTAAAGTGGATCTGCATGACTGCCAGTTTTTCATGGTTTTACTATAAATTTTCCGTAGATAGGGCAAATTATGCACGATCTCTGAAAATGTGGTTTATAAAAGCTTCTGTTATGACACAGGAGGGGGCGCTGCCATAGATAAAGGGGACGCTATTTTAATAAATATCCATGCGGACATCTTAAAAGTAAACTTGCGTTCCTAACTTTTTTTCAGTTGTCAGTGATAAAAAGATTTAAAATCTCACAACAGGATATACATACGATCGATACGATGAATTCCAAGTAGTTTGTTTATCGCTAATAATTCTGTGTCTTCACACACCATCACTTGTATATTTACCCGATTAATTTGAACATGTTCCCAAGAAACTGATCATCGTAGTAAAAATCAAACCAAAAGGAGAAAAAACAAAAACAGGTGGTGACTCTTGTTGAATGACAGTCATACAGTTTAACACAGGAGTGAGAAAAAAAAGTATACATTTTGTTCAACAATGAAAAAGACAATTCAGTGATTTGTATTCCTCAACTTGGACATGAGTTGTACAGTGAATAATAAACTATTGAGGCACTCACAAGTTTTATGTTCTTTCGAGGGAGAGACCATTGCAATAAAAAGATGATGCATTTAAAATACCGTGGTTTCACTTTTTTTCTCTCTCTTTTTCAAAAAAAATACCACGAGAAAGAAATTCCCCTTGGAGAGTATTAAAATTCGCCACGTGGCGATCGTGAGACATTGAAATTTCATAGGGGTTGAGAAGTTTAGTGGCGAGGGGTTGAAATAATGTACCCTGATCGCATGACAATTTCAATTGACTCTTGAGTTGTGAAACATACCGTCTCATGAGGGCTTTCCGTGGGGTGATTCTTCTGGAACTCTGTGGTTTAAATAGCACTCAATTAACTCCTTTGCAGAGGGTTTTGGAATGAGCCCTAAATTGTTCTCAAAATAAGTGTTTTAAATTTTACGTGCAAAGTTTAGCTCGTATAACTATATCATAAACATGTTATTCATTTTTTTTAACTCAATCGACAAAATGGTATCTTTTCTTTGGCAAGTGTTTGATGACTATCGGACTAAAAGAGTGTATAAAATTGTTATTCTATAATTGTCTTTTAAGATATTCTGTGCTTAGGAATGCCATTCTTGTGCGTTGATTCCACCTACTCCGCCTAAAAATTATATACGAAATCTCAACGTATGTATAAAGCATAACAGGCATGATTTTATCATATTCTAAATCAAATTTGAATTAAATCTAGATAAATTCTAAAAGTTTTAAAATATTTGAAATAATAAAGTGTGCATGTGCATGTGCATGTCGACTAGTTATACGGGCTTCAGACCTAAGGCTTAGCCATATGGCTTAACTGCTGTAATTTCTTATCAATCAAGATATTTGGAAAAATTTAACTTAGGATTGTATTATTAAAGATACGTTATTATTAAAGATAGGTTATCAAAAAGCAATACAGTTGCACGATATTTAGGATTTTGAGACCTTCGGAAACTAGGCTAAATCTCTAGTCTGCAGACTAGGAAGAAGGATGATAAATAGGGAGACTGGAGCAATAGTAAATATGGAGCAGTAGTAAATATGGGGTAGTTACACTGCGATTTTTTAAATTACGTACTAAACTTCAGCGGACGAGACCTATATAAATTTAGATAGACTATAGTGATCCTTGTCCACTGAAGACATGGTCGGCATAAGTCCAAGCAGTGTAGCATTAAATATCTGTGTTTCAACTACCCCATGTTTACTACTGCTCCATATTTACTATTGCCCCAGTTTCCCTATTTATCATCCTGAATATGTGTAGGGGGAGGCTTTGAACTTTCGCACACAACAATGATGTTCAAGTTCAGTGATTTTTTCTGACTACCATGCAAACCGTATCGATTCTTCAACTATGCCAAAAAAGTCTCTTACTTATAGGGTTCATAATCCCACCTCAGATAATCCCAGGGAATCCTCCGATTTTTCTCTAAAGGAAAATGAAAATTTAATGGCGATTTGTGCGAAAGTTCAATCAAGTTTCCATCTTCGCACACGATTCACGTCATCATTGAACACCCTATTTTTATCTTAAATTTTGCACCGGACACTAAAAGTTGCACATCATTGTTTGAAGGGAACTCTAATCTACTTGATTAAACCGTTTTTATAAGGAATAAAACGATTGTGTAGTGGTTTAATTTTATTTATTTTGGTAATCAATGAAAAAATTACCTTGTCCGATATTACCACTTGTCCCAAACTTCCCTGGTGTCTCCAATACTAATTTAGGAATCTACAATTTCAGAAAAATCTACTGCTTCTAAAATAAATAAATTCTTTTTCCAACTCTTTATTGATAATTTGTTTTTTTTACTACAAATGTAATAAAATTGATTAATTCCTTCTTGAGGAGGCTAATAAAATAAACGTATTTATTCAATATTTAAGATTTTCAAGAATGAAAAAGAAAATAATACACTTTAATTTCTTAAAGAGAAAGCTTTACATTGTTGAGATCACTTTTGACAATGTCTTTTAAACCATAGTTTTTATTAAATTCTTGAATAATTCTAAGTATTCTGTAAAACTACATAACCTACTTCGATTCTAACATCCCTGAGATATCTTATAAATCAAGAAAACTTTCTTCAAATTAAAATTTTCATTTCATTTTTCTCAATTTTGATTTGGATTTCAGTGCGAATACGAAAGAATTGGATAATAGATACGTGCATGCAAAACGCTTTAGGACGAAAATTTTGATTTTATTAAATTTTCCTTATCTAAATTGAGATTAAAAATGATTATGTACATTACATAGTGTCGAACTTTTGATTATTTTTTCGATCATAAGTTTACGAAATTATACAACATACTCAAACAGTTTTACACAAGACTTGTGTATATTTTAGTAATTTACCAGGGCATCATCTTAATTATCTTGTACGTCTGAAAATGAATATTCATTTTTTGATGTCGTCTTTTTAAAATTATATATGATTCAAAAGACATTCACTTCCGTAAAAGTATACCGTAGACGCGAGAGACTTTGATACCCTGCTGTTCGTAAGCTTCTCTTTAATTTTAACACTTAAGGATGAGATTCTTAAGGACTAGAATTAAATGAACTATGAACAGCAGAAAGGCAAAGTCATTCACATTTACGGTATGAGCGATAATTATTTAATAAGAAAATAAACTGCATTAGAGTTGACCTATACCCGGTTCGATTATCTCTCTACTACTTCAAAATCTTTAAGTTTATTACTGAGGTAGGGTAAGTGTGCCAAATTTCGGCATAGTTGCATGCAAGCGCCAAAGTCTCAAGTTTGAAATGTAATCTTTAATAGAAATTGATTTTTTTATTCCTTCTTCTTAAGGAATGTTGCTTGGAACCTTGTAGAGAGTTTATCGTCTTTATTTACTCTGAAAATCATTTTTAATACATTTTAAAATGAATGAAAATGTAGACATAGCTTTGGTGCCCTATTTCGGCCACCTTCATTCTCATAGTTCCTTGCCCATTAGGAATTCTTCCAATGCCTTTTTCACGTCATCTCGTTTGTCGAAGCTACATTTTTTGTTATTCTTTTGCATTGTATAATCTCTGGAAATTCGAGGAACAAAAAAGGTGGCCGGAATTGCAAGCTGGTCGGATTTTGGCACACTTACCCTATCACTTTTTGCTATAAATCACAATGCTTTGCAAATCTTAAATGTGTCCCCACTTTCCTCTACAGTAAGTATGAATGAACAAAAATGAAATTTAAAAACATTTTAGCATTTGATTGCACAATTTTTTTTTCATTTTATTTTCTAAATTTTTGCGCAATACAAATGCAAATGACAATTCTCCACGAGAAATTTAACAGACTTCATGATTAAAAATTCCTCTCATGAATTTCTCTGAAATATACACAATACATTTATTATGAATTCTCTTTGGTGATACTGGATATCTATTCTGAATTTTGTTATGGAATTTAAATCAAACGAATATAAGACAAAGACAAAATTGACAAAGTCTCCTCTCTGATCGATGGGGAGAAACCCGCAGGGATTGGAAGAATCATAGTCTTTAAATTACGTCTTTGGAAGGCATCTTTTTTGAAAATCAAATTATACTCGCTATTTCCATTGAAATTGCTGCTATGTTATTATAAAATAACCGAAAATAATGTTATACCTTATCTCTCTACATATAGGACTGAATCGACTGAATGTATATCAAAGTTAAAGGTGTTAAGCTGAAAGCCCAATGTTAGTCTAAAGCACAAACAAGAAAATACAATCACGAGGAATGACATGAAAATTGAGCCCAAAATGAAAGAAATCGTATTTCAATCGATTACGCAGATCCTCCAAGAAACGTGTTTCTGTATTTAAATGTTATCGAATGAAAGTGAAAATCTCTCGCGATAAACTTCATTAATTTTAATCGCAACTTTATGCGCCTGAATCTCTTGCGGCAAAATAGAAGCACATTAAATTATTTTTTATCGCCTCAACTGTGAATGAAATTTACTGCCGCCTTTTTGGGTGGGTGAGTAAAATGGTCAAGACAAAGAAAATGAATGAAAATCTTTTTTTCATGGAACCAATTCCTGATGTTTCCCTTTCCCCCCGGGAAATACCTATAATACCTAAATGAGTAGCAAAGCATCCTAACTTTTAAAAACGCTTGAATTTTTGACTAAAACGGTCCACCTCTTAAGTTATTAGCTTTGGTTTTTCATAGTTTTTTGTAGGGTCGGAGGAATATGTTCACCAGGAAACACTCATTGGCAATTTCGTCGAAATTTATTTAATGTACCTAATAAAATGTAAGAAATATGGTGTTCTTTTTCATTAATCTACCTTTTCCTAAAAGGATAAGTGTTAAAATTTATTATCCCAAATTGTAGAAAATAGGGTGCCAATAGGAAGTAATACAATTCATAAAGTACGAATAGGTGTTCTTTCAACCCTACACTTATTATATTAACCGGTTTACAACCGTATGAGACTGATTTATCTGAAATTCTTTGCATTTGAAATCACTTTACGCTCTTTCGCATCTTTTAGGAACAGAAGAGAAAATACTTTGAAAAATAGATCTTGTAAACAATCTCGTTAAAATCTTGTAAAAAAATTAATTTATATGAAAAAGTAACAAGACATTTTACTACCTCTGTTTCCAAAGGGGTTTTGTAAAATCTTTTCATATTCAACAAGATGTCTTGTTAGAACAGAGTCTACCAAGTTATTATACAAGATTCTTGTAAAAGTTTTCTTAAAATCCGGATTTTATAGAAATTCTCAATAGATATTGCTGCCAAACAGATAATTTTCTTTTTCATTTTTATCTTCTTCTCCTTCATTCTTATTTTTTTCCAAACATTACGTTACTCTTCCCTACAAGGCAACAATAGTTGACAAGATCTTTACAAGCGATTTTATCACAGTATGGATATTCTAAGACACTTTTCTTATTATTTAGAATCAATAAAACTTCGATTCTTGTGGATGACTACAAAGGGTCCTTACGGTCCAGTTCTGGTCCTTACGGTCCCGAACTGGATATGTTGGATTCGGTAGGGGGGAGTGATACAATTTTATTTCAATCAGAAATTATTAATTGGAACATAACTGGATTATAAAAGATTTGTGATCATTTCATCCGAGTATTGTATAACCTTTCCAACGAGATAAATACGGTCGTAAGACCTAAGGTTTAGGGGTTTAGTCGTGTGGTTTAACTGTTCTATATTTTATATCAAGCCAGTTTTTTTATAATATTGTTGTGGCTTCAGGTTAGATATTAAAGATAAATGATACATTACGTCATTGAAATTCTGTAAAGTTACGTTTATTTAAGATTTCGAGATTTTCGGGAACTTGGCTAAACGTGAAGTCAGAAACCCGTGAAACGTTCAAAAACATTTTCATAAAAGAATAAGTCTCCGAACCCTGAAATATAGTTTTGAAGGTGAAGTGGCGAGACGAGGAAATAAGGAAATAATCTATAGGACGATAACGTGTTTTTTTTATAGAATACTGACGGTAACGATAGTAGAAGTCAAGCAGACGAGCTCACTCCGGATTCATCACGGGGTGCAATCCTTTTGGAACAAGAAAATACAAAATTCTTTGCCAAAGCTTTCGGTGGATCAACACGCTTTCCTCAGTAGTCAAATTTGTGATTGTCTCTGAAATTATGTCCTCAAATTCTATCCACTCCAATTAAGGATTTACAGGGAAAATTGGAAATTCGACGCGGGTGCTCCTTCTTGGGCATTGATCTGAGGAAAACTAGGCAAACTGAGAGTTGGCTTTAAGGACGAGTGGGACACCGGTGTTCCAAACGAAAAAGCCATTTTTTCTGACTATTTAAAGGATAAAGTAACTTTCTCTAGTCAGAAATATTGGTTTTGTATTTGGGACACCGGTATCCCTGGTATCCCATCTATCCTTAAAGGGTTAATTGGAATAGTGGACAGAGTTTGTGAACAAAATTTCAGACACAAATCA
>NW_026604765.1:0-12347 GCF_024763615.1 Phlebotomus papatasi
TTAAAAGAAAATAGTAATTTTTATCGTAAGAAATGTTTTACTCTCAGCAAATAAAAAAAATTAACCACTCTCTCAGGAGATAAACCAATATTGCAGCTAGAAAACACATCATATTTATCAATAAAAATGCACCATATTAATTAATCAATGAAATATTTTATTTCGTTAAGTAAAATACCTGACGTTGAAAAGAAGTCGTTTTTTTTATAAAACTACATTGATTTACATACCCTTGTGCTTATATTTCCTTTAACGACAATATTTCATTATTTCTCTGCAAATAATATTTTCTGATTTCTCGAAATATCTATCGACACTTCTAAAATCTTCGCTGAATAAATTCTTAAAAAAAAAAAATAGAAAAAACATAACATAGGTATAGAGCTAGTGGGGCTATTGAAAGGCTGCAACAAATTCGGACAATATTTATTTAAAAAGTACTGAAATATGGGAAAAATGCAACTAAAGACAGGAAGTAGATATCTCTCACCGTTAAGCCTCTGTAACCATAAGAAACAATTTAAAAAAATAAATATTTCCGGCAGAACTAAGTTTCTGGGATTGAAAAAAAAATATGATTTTTTTTTGACAAGGGAAAGTTTATGGGAAAAACTAATTTTTTGTGATATAAAATTTCTTTTTCAATCACTAAAATTTAGTTTTTTTCTACAGATTTTCTCTCAAACCATTTTGCGTGCTCACCTAAAAGACAAGAAATAATTTTCGAGATTAAGGAAATAATTCGAGATTAAGAAATAATTTTCTTGAATTATTCAAGATGGCAATTTTTGTGGCGATTAGTGTCGACGTCGACATGTTCAGCTGGACTACATCCAAAACATATACAAAAATGAACAAAGTCACCACGGCCAATTTTGAGAAAAATTAGAAAAAAGTTCATTTTTTGGCATATTTCAGTAGGATAGGGCACACATGAAAGGGAAATAAGAAAAAGAATAACATTATTTTCGAGATTATGTCATTTGGGGAAGGTCATGGAAGACCGAGAGGTCGATATCTCTTACAGTTTGAATTTTATATGGGTTAGAAAACTGAAAAAATGCCAAAAAACATCATTTTTAAAATAAAGCTATTCGTTACTCTACAGATCCATCCCAGATTGTGACCGATGCAATTTAGAAGCAAGATATTAAAAAAAAAAAAACAGTAAATTTGACGAAATCCGTTAAAAAAGCCCTGCAGGGTGGTTGACCTTGACCTTGAATAATCCAAAATGGTGATGTAACCGGTATGTGTTGATGGATTAATGTTCTGCTGGATTAAGTACAAAACATATCCAAAAATGAACGAAATCTTCAGGGCCAATTTTGAGATAGGTTGAATAAACCTATCTCAAAATTGGCCTATGGAGGGGATAGAAGGGATGACAGGGTGATTTAGGTAAGTTGGTTCGCTAGAGAATATTGACTTGTGGGAGTTGAGGGCTGTGATCGAAGATCGGAAGTCGATATCTCTTCACGTTTGGAAGCTAAGACGGTGAGCAATTCCAAAAAAAAAATTGAATTGTGGAAAATGCTCTCTCGTGAAGCCCGAGCAGTTTAAAATAAAAGTTCACCTGAAATCAACTTGTTAAGTTTCCCTTTTCAAGAGTGTTTAATTATTTCTATGCATTAAGAGTTTCTGATTCAACGAGTTCAGGAATTAACACTTTAAGGACGATTGGAACACCGTGTCCCATAAAGAAAATGAATTTTCCTAAACTACCAAAAGCTATTTTTTTCTTATGTTTGTAAGTAATTGCAAAGTAGAAGGTTGAATGAATCTAGGATATTTTTTACAAGTGTTCATACATGAACAATATGCTAGTGAGCAAAGAGAAGAGAATTTATTAGCCCCTTGCGGTGCAACGACGAATTTATTAGCCCCTTGCGGTGCAATGACAATTGACACCGCACGGGCTTTCCTCTATGACGCGCGCGGCTACTTGAGCCATTTGTTTTTCTCTTCTCTTTGCTCATCATGCACTTTTTTAAAATAATTTTCCCACAATAAAAATGGATTAGTTAGCAAAATTATTTGTATATAAACCCGAAATTTTGAATCAATAAATCACTTCCACTTCCAATTCCACAATCATCGTGGTCCCATCGAGACATCAAGCTTTTGGTTTGAAGAAATACTTTAAATCCAAACAGCAATGGAAAACCAGCACCATTCTAAAGGAGCAGGAGAGCATCGCCAAGACCATCGAAAGGCTGCGGACGAACTTCAAGAAGGATGGCCCTAGCAAATGGAAAGCGCCTTACCTTGAAAACAAGGTTAAGGAGCTCAACTCATATTGGAGGCAGTTCGTGACCAACAATGCGACTCTCACATCTGAGCTCCAGGGAAGTCATCCTTATATCCTGCATAAATTATACCAAGAAACCAAAACCGTTTACGAGGATTTTATGCGAAAAATCAAAAACTGCCCTGAGTTTGAGAAAGACTCTAACTCAGAGTCGGACGATACTCCACCATCAGATGCGGGGTTACTTCGACCATCAAAACTTTCCAGTACTATGGAAGGTGTAACAGTGACGTCTGAATCTTCATCTGACGTCATCCCAACAACAACAAACACCAGTAGTTACACAGGCCGTGTACACTGGGACAATTCCACGTCAATACGACAGGGTTGCGACAACCAGCAACAACGCAGTTACTACTACTAGTTCCAGATGGAATCATCCCATCACCACGACTGAGCATCCGCTCAATACAACTACGCCAACTTGGAATCTACCTTCTACAACAACAGGGGTGAACAACTTTCCGAACAACTCTCCATTTTTGGGAAACGTCAATACCTGGCCATCTTGGGCTTCATATGGTGTACAGCCAGTCACATCAATCTACAATTCAGGGCAATATCTGCCACCTTACGGGCAATATGGTGGACAACAAGGCCATCTCCCGCTTGGCAAAAAACCCATTTGCCAAAACTCCCACCAGTTCAAATTCCAAAGTTTAACGGAATTTATAAGGATTGGTATAAGTTTTATGATGTCTTCAAAAGCGTCATACACGACAACTATAATCTGGGGAACGTGACCAAATTTCAATATCTTCTCTCTTACTTGGAGGGGGAAGCAGCAACCTTGGTTTCAACACTTCGGCTTAGCGACACGAACTACATCGCCGCTCTAGAAATACTGGAGGAACGCTACAAGAATCCCCGACGCATTATTACTTCTTACTTGGACATCGTCGTCGACCATAAAAAGTTGGAGCATCGCGTAGCAGAGGACCTTTCATCTCTTCATGGTGCCATTCGGGAATGTCTGACTGGACTAGCTAACATGGGCTACAAAACCAATGAATGGAACGCTATAATAGTGCACATCGCCATGAAGAAGCTGGACAACGAAACACAGCGTCTCTTTGATGAAAGTTTGGATTCCGCAAAAATAATGCCAACATTAAAAGTATTATTGGAGTTCTTGATGAAACGCCACCATAATCTGTTGAATTTCAACAAGGGCAAGAAATCAGCTAAGCCAGAGGCAGCTACAAGTTCAACTAACAAGAAAACCTTCCACTCCACAGTTCAGTCGTGTGGTATGTGCAAAGAACAACACTCAATAACTAAATGTAAAAAGTTCATAGAACTGAACACACTGAACCGGAAGAAAATGGCTGACAAACTGGACTCTGCGTAAATTGCCTCATGCATAAGCGCGATGAGAAATGCTTCAGCAAGAAAACATGCTACGAATGCCAAAAACCACACCACACTCTTCTCCACTTTAAGAAGGAGGCAGAGGAGAATGAGCAGTCCAATAATACAAACGAAACTGCTTCCGACACAGACACATCAAATGACGAAGAGGTCAAATCCCTTGCAATCCGCAAGGAACACACTGTCATGTTAGCGACAGCGCTCGTGAAAGTGAAATCAACATCTGGGCGGACGGAGTTACTGAAGAGCTCTTGTGGATCCTGGATCACAAGCAAGTTTCATCACCGAAGATGCCGCTCAGAGTCTTCAACTTAGGAAGAAACCGAATCAACACTACAATCTCTGGAATAGGAAAAACAACAGCTGGCTCATCCCGTTACAAAGTCCAGCTTACCATGGGTCCAAGATTTCCGTCATCTTTTGCGATGGAGATTTCCGCCTTCGTGCTACCGAAAATCACCAATTCTTTGCCAGAAAAGGCAATACAACTACAAAGCGAAGATAATCACGACAACAAAATTCTTGCTGATCCGACTTACATGACGCCCGGCCCAATTGAACTACTTTTAGGGGCTGACGTGTACACATATATCGTGGAGAATGACTTGAGGAAAGTCAAAGACGGACAGCTCACTATGCAAAATACCAAGCTTGGGTGGACCTTGATTGGGAAAACATCGACCACACCAGACTCTCCACGAGTAATAAGCATGATCTCTGTTATCAAATGGAATCAAAAACTAGACCAACATTGGGATATAAATGACGACACACCCAAGAAGGCAACTGATGTGACTACAGAACAACGGGCCGCTGATGGAAATGCTTTAGAGGTCCGCCCGCCCGCAAGACCCCACTTTGGGGGATTCTCTAAAATTGATGTAAAATCACACTCGGGTCCAGATGGAATAATCCAAGTGGCGACCGGAAGTTCAGAGGATATGAGAAGGATCGACCAGTCCATAAGCTCTGCCAATTATCTACGAACGTCCATGATCAAGATTCCGATCTTTCTACTCGTAACAAGGATTTACCTTCAGGATCTGAAACTGCAAAGGCCAACTCGACAGATGCTCCAGCCAATATCAAAAAGTCAAAGAGGCTCAGGAGAAAGAAGACATCTTCATTGGTTTTTAACTCAAAGAGAAGACAAGAATTGCTCCTTGCACATGGGCTACAACTATACTTCATGCAGTACTTATGTTTTACATGCTGTTAAGCACTATTTTAGCTACGTCTAACAACCCAGACAAACCCAACATCGAAGTTTTTATTCCAGAACCGGGACTTTACATTGAGAAGATGGGGGATTGCACGTCTACAACGTGGGAATCTTCAAGTGGAAATCACATATACAACAGCTGAATCTCAAAGAGATCAGGAACTAATCAACGCAATCTGGGACAAGATGTCATTGGCCTGCAAAACAGCAAGCGAAGCCGTGTCGGACGCTGATACTACTTGCACACATAACATCAATCATCCTCCAACATAAGAGGGATTATTTACTTGAGGAAATCAGCCGTATATCAGAAAAACAAGGTGTACGCAAAAACGTGGATTACTTGGCCAAGCAGTGACATATCTCTTTGGGGTTAATGATCAAGTATATGCAAGCATTGATCAACTCAAGGAGAGACAGGAAGACACACAGAAGCTGATCAAGGAACAATCATTGATGCTGAGTACAAAGGTGGATCTGTCCAACACCATAATAGAAAACAAACTTCCGGAAATTTGATGAAAAAATCATGCAGATCAACGAGGCCATAGGTGAAATGGCCAACTGGTATGTTGGAATAGACCACAACCGAGTGCGCATTGACATTTTAACCACCTACATCAATGCTGCTGACTGTTACGAGGAATTCGACAGGAAACTGACCAACATTCAACTCGCGAAAGATGGTAGGCTAGATTTACATAGCCTCGTCATGGGAAGAATTCTCCAAGACACCATTCAAAGGACATTGAGGCACATCGGTCCAGACTTAGATATACCCCGAAGGCAACGAGAGCCAAGTGACTATATCTTTCGGGACGGTGAACTTGTCATCTTCGGGAAATTCCCCATTCTCGAAAAGGATGAGTTTCACCTCATTCACATAACACCAATTCCCGTTGCAGTGGAAAACGGCACATTCATCGTGCCAGAAATAGAAGCAGACACAATGGGAATCGATTTCAACAAACAGATTTACTTCACATTAGAGGATGGACACAATCAGTGTTCTCCTATCGGTTCCGGGAAATACTACTGTAGACTAAGTCTCTTGCACAACATGGACCAGAACCCTAATTGTGTAATCGACGAAATATATCATCGACATCCAAAAACCAAATGTGAGATGATAGCCGTACGCTTAGAGGGGACGTTGTGGAAGAGGTTGGCAATGGAAAACACGTGGCTGTTCATTGCTTCACAACCTACGTCCGTTGCAGTCATCTGTAAGGGGCATCGAGAAGAGAAGCTGCTGAAGAATGCTGGAATTCTCCGGATTAAAGAAGGCTGCGTTATCAAAACCAAGAGGCAAACCCTTCATTCAACGATAGAACACCATATGAAGGCTTCTGCTACATACATTAAGCCTTTAGAGTTTGCAGTCGTAGAGTCTTCCGGACTCAGAAGATCGCTATAATTGATCCGAAGCCAATCATCAATGGGCAGAACTTATTCCACCAAGCCAAAAATGTGGAAGTGCCCGAACCACCAACATACGGAGAAATTATAACCCATCCAGCAGTGAGCAGTGGATCCATCTTGCTCATCATTGGTCTACTTTGTTGGATATCCCGGAAGCAGTGGAAAAGGCTCTGGAGCAAATGCCACAAACCAAAGGAAACACTAGCCGAGAAGTTTGGAAAGCTGCGGATTTCTGAACCAGCTCATACTGCCCCCGGCCAGGATGTTCATACATGAACAATATGCTAGTGAGCAAAGAGAAGAGAATTTATTAGCCCCTTGCGGTGCAACGACGAATTTATTAGCCCCTTGCGGTGCAATGACAATTGACACCGCACGGGCTTTCCTCTATGACGCGCGCGGCTACTTGAGCCATTTGTTTTTCTCTTCTCTTTGCTCATCATGCACTTTTTTAAAATAATTTTCCCACAATAAAAATGGATTAGTTAGCAAAATTATTTGTATATAAACCCGAAATTTTGAATCAATAAATCACTTCCACTTCCAATTCCACAATCAACAAGTCTCCAGCAATTTTCTATAAAATAAGTATTTAAGCTCAAAAATGGCGAATTTTTAATTCTCATACTGAAAATTGATTTCAATTATTTTTTATACTTCCAATTTTTTTTAAGCAAAACCCTTTTGGAAAAAAACTACAATACTCAAACATAATATTTTTCATTAGACTGAAAATTATTATTCATTGGTATTGTCAGAAAATTGATTTAAGTTTTTGGGCTATTTTTGTTCCTATCGCTCGTAGAGGCAAAAAATACACCGAATCAGACTCTGTTAGACTTTACAAGGTTAGATGTAAAAGTTTCATTTTCATTGTTGATTTTCTGTTCGTAAAAAGTGTCTCGTCCTTAAAGGGTTAAGGCTAATAGTGATATAAGAGGTTGCCTAATAAATTATCTAACAAGGGGAGGAACCAACTGTCTCCCGCGGATCGGGACGAAATTTGGCATGTAAGTAGGGTCCATATAGAAAGTTAACCAGCCACTGGCTTTTTACTGTGCGGCCATTAGAAGTAGTCATTGTGACCATTCATAGTCATGAATTTCTTATATATGAAAGATTCTTTTAACATTTGTTGCTATTTTTCTTTGACCTGAAAATGCGTTTTAATGATGTTAAAGCTTGGTTTGTGATTACTGATGAACGTCAGAACCCTTTCATGCGATACACCTTCATGGTAATGTCATAGGTCATCCGAGTAAACATTATACTTTTTCAAGGAAAATAATATTTTTAATATCAGCGAATTTTTCTTTCAGATTGTTTAAAAATAGCGAATGGGAAAATTTCTTATTCTTGTTCCTTTTTTTCCTCTTTAAATTTTACTGCTGCCGGATTTCTTTTTCTTTCTGGTAAGATCCACATTGCATACTTTTTCGTTTTCATTTTTTTTATTACAAAAATGATTGTTTTTTATTCATATCTCTGCCATTTTTTATTCGATTTTGATGAGTAAGTAGTCGTTAGGAAGGTCCCAATGAGCTTTGTAACATAACCAAAAATCATAAAAATCGGAAAATTACAACTGTCAAATTTTCAAGGTCAAAACTTTCAAAGCGATTTTAGCGCTACTAGAGGAGGTTTGACGATGTTTAAATATTTACAAAATTATAGAGCGGATCGAGACGTTTCATTTTCATATAAATATTAATGTTTATGTTTGGTCAAGTAGTTTTTGCAGTTATGGACAGAAAACCAAATGCAACTAGAAAATAATATTCTGTCCTAAATCACCTAAAGTAGCATATCGTGAAATTCTTTTCTTTCTAATAAAGTAGTATCCCGTTAATTGAATAAAAATATAACTGCAATAATCTTGCATAATTTCCATTAATATTCAAGGAAGTCTAATATCTATATATTGCATTGTTCGAATAAATAAAAGATAGAGTAGGAGAATACAAGGTATCAAAATTTTCTTATATTTTTTTTTAATAAATTGTGTTCTTCCTGAAATTGTGCAAAAATTTTATATTACATGTTGATGATAATGATTACTTATGATAAAAAATCCAATATTTTTATATTGTATAGAAAATGTGTATTTTTGAAAATTTCAGACTAACTATTATTGTTTTTTTTTAATATTTTCCAAACATTTCAAAGTAGAATTTTAAAAAGTAAATTAAAACTCATATAGACAAAACTAACCACATAATTTTAATGTAATTCGCTGTTAATGTAGTCAAACGTTAATTCAGCCGAAGAAGTATTTTTTTACCTTGAAAATTTGACAGTTGTAATTTTCCGATTTTTATGATTTCTGGTTATGTTACAAAGCTCATTGGGACCTTCCTAACGACTACTTACTCATCAAAATCGAATAAAAAATGGCAGAGATATGAATAAAAAACAATCATTTTTGTAATAAAAAAAAATGAAGACGAAAAAGTATGCAATGTGGATCTTACCAGAAAGAAAAAGAAATCCGGCAGCAGTAAAATTTAAAGAGGAAAAGAAGGAACAGAAGAATAAGAAATTTTCCCATTCGCTATTTTTAAACAATCTGAAAGAAAAATTCGCTGATATTAAAAATATTATTTTCCTTGAAAAAGTATAATGTTTACTCGGATGACCTATGACATTACCATGAAGGTGTATCGCATGAAAGGGTTCTGACGTTCATCAGTAATCACAAACCAAGCTTTAACATCATTAAAACGCATTTTCAGGTCAAAGAAAAATAGCAACAAATGTTAAAAGAATCTTTCATATATAAGAAATTCATGACTATGAATGGTCACAATGACTACTTCTAATGGCCGCACAGTAAAAAGCCAGTGGCTGGTTAACTTTCTATATGGACCCTACTTACATGCCAAATTTCGTCCCGATCCGCGGGAGACAGTTGGGTTCCTCCCCTTGTTAGATAATTTATTAGGCAACCTCTTATATCACTATTAGCCTTAACCCTTTAAGGACGAGACACTTTTTACGAACAGAAAATCAACAATGAAAATGAAACTTTTACATCTAACCTTGTAAAGTCTAACAGAGTCTGATTCGGTGTATTTTTTGCCTCTACGAGCGATAGGAACAAAAATAGCCCAAAAACTTAAATCAATTTTCTGACAATACCAATGAATAATAATTTTCAGTCTAATGAAAAATATTATGTTTGAGTATTGTAGTTTTTTTCCAAAAGGGTTTTGCTTAAAAAAAAATTGGAAGTATAAAAAATAATTGAAATCAATTTTCAGTATGAGAATTTAAAAATTCGCCATTTTTGAGCTTAAATACTTATTTTATAGAAAATTGCTGGAGACTTGTAAAAAATATCCTAGATTCATTCAACCTTCTACTTTGCAATTACTTACAAACATAAGAAAAAAATAGCTTTTGGTAGTTAGGAAAATTCATTTTCTTTATGGGACACCGGTGTTCCAATCGTCCTTAAAGTGTTAATTCCTGAACTCGTTGAATCAGAAACTCTTAATGCATAGAAATAATTAAACACTCTTGAAAAGGGAAACTTAACAAGTTGATTTCAGGTGAACTTTTATTTTAAACTGCTCGGGCTTCACGAGAGAGCATTTTCCACAATTCAATTTTTTTTTTTGGAATTGCTCACCGTCTTAGCTTCCAAACGTGAAGAGATATCGACTTCCGATCTTCGATCACAGCCCTCAACTCCCACAAGTCAATATTCTCTAGCGAACCAACTTACCTAAATCACCCTGTCATCCCTTCTATCCCCTCCATAGGCCAATTTTGAGATAGGTTTATTCAACCTATCTCAAAATTGGCCCTGAAGATTTCGTTCATTTTTGGATATGTTTTGTACTTAATCCAGTAGAACATTAATCCATCAACACATACCGGTTACATCACCATTTTGGATTATTCAAGGTCAAGGTCAACCACCCTGCAGGGCTTTTTTAACGGATTTCGTCAAATTTACTGTTTTTTTTTTTTAAATATCTTGCTTCTAAATTGCATCGGTCACAATCTGGGATGGATCTGTAGAGTAACGAATAGCTTTATTTTAAAAATGATGTTTTTTGGCATTTTTTCAGTTTTCTAACC
The DNA here is from genome assembly GCF_024763615.1 of Phlebotomus papatasi. Lineage (NCBI taxonomy): Eukaryota > Metazoa > Arthropoda > Insecta > Diptera > Psychodidae > Phlebotomus > Phlebotomus papatasi. The sequence goes on from NW_026604765.1 coordinate 10,413, forward strand.
CATATAAAATTCAAACTGTAAGAGATATCGACCTCTCGGTCTTCCATGACCTTCCCCAAATGACATAATCTCGAAAATAATGTTATTCTTTTTCTTATTTCCCTTTCATGTGTGCCCTATCCTACTGAAATATGCCAAAAATGAACTTTTTTCTAATTTTTCTCAAAATTGGCCGTGGTGACTTTGTTCATTTTTGTATATGTTTTGGATGTAGTCCAGCTGAACATGTCGACGTCGACACTAATCGCCACAAAAATTGCCATCTTGAATAATTCAAGAAAATTATTTCTTAATCTCGAATTATTTCCTTAATCTCGAAAATTATTTCTTGTCTTTTAGGTGAGCACGCAAAATGGTTTGAGAGAAAATCTGTAGAAAAAAACTAAATTTTAGTGATTGAAAAAGAAATTTTATATCACAAAAAATTAGTTTTTCCCATAAACTTTCCCTTGTCAAAAAAAAAATCATATTTTTTTTTCAATCCCAGAAACTTAGTTCTGCCGGAAATATTTATTTTTTTAAATTGTTTCTTATGGTTACAGAGGCTTAACGGTGAGAGATATCTACTTCCTGTCTTTAGTTGCATTTTTCCCATATTTCAGTACTTTTTAAATAAATATTGTCCGAATTTGTTGCAGCCTTTCAATAGCCCCACTAGCTCTATACCTATGTTATGTTTTTTCTATTTTTTTTTTTTTTTTTAAGAATTTATTCAGCGAAGATTTTTAGAAGTGTCGATAGATATTTCGAGAAATCAGAAAATATTATTGCAGAGAAATAATGAAATATTGTCGTTAAAGGAAATATAAGCACAAGGGTATGTAAATCAATGTAGTTTTATAAAAAAAAACGACTTCTTTTCAACGTCAGGTATTTTACTTAACGAAATAAAATATTTCATTGATTAATTAATATGGTGCGTTTTTATTGATAAATATGATGTGTTTTCTAGCTGCAATATTGGTTTATCTCCTGAGAGAGTGGTTAATTTTTTTTATTTGCTGAGAGTAAAACATTTCTTACGATAAAAATTACTATTTTCTTTTAATTCTCATACGGAAAAAGAATCAAATGAAATCCGCATAGGATGATGAATGTTACATCTTCACATAGAAAAATCAATAATCTTATGAGACACTAAATGAGTGAGAAACAATGAAATCCTTCTCACAGAAAATATTTTATTCATACATTCACACGCTTCCTCTCGCCTGATCGCTCAGTGCGAGGTGGCTTAGTGTGCGCATTGTGTGCATTGTGAGGTGTGTGTATTGCCGTCGGCAGTGCACGCAGCAATATCCACCCATTCCATGCAACTGCCGAGAGGCAACTAAGGAAAAAGAAGGAAAAATGACTCTCGGCGGGAAAAATAATTTGACAAACGTTGAGACACTAGCGACTCCATAGTGCCACGTCTCAAAGCACATTTGTAAACAAAACCGCCGTAATATTACTACCTAGATTATTATACAATGCTATAAATCAATTTATATCAAATTTTGCGGGCCAAGTCTACCTTTTAATCAACAAATAGATCAAATTTTGAATATAAAATGATTCAAACACACAAATTACACATTTGGACTCTCACCAGCCACAATTAATGTGAATCATATTAAAATTTTAATGTGCAAGTGTGATAACACAGTTAGGCTTTCTACACCGCCGCTAGAGGGCAACATACCTTAAATAAAAAACATTAGAGACCTCAATCATCTCAATTGAATTTTGTAACGGCTAAAATTTAACCGTGATTAAAGATTATTCGTCAAACTTTCATGCATCCAAATGGTGAAAAATATCAAAAAATCACCCATGGTAAATTGAAACAAATCACGTAGAATATAGAAAGAAAAAGGCTCAATGAATGCTTATTTTGCGAATAGAAGTTAGCATAAAAGAGAATTACTTGTTGTAAAAAAAGTGATTGATTTT
>NW_026604766.1:0-12315 GCF_024763615.1 Phlebotomus papatasi
GACGTCATCGGATTTTGAGACGTGGTGGGGGATATAGAGGTGTTGGGAGGGTGGGGTGGGTGTCCAGTACAATTGGTGTATGTGCATTTTGTCCGAGATGAAATGCGACCTCATCAGGTCGGGCCCAAGTTTTGGATCTACACGTTTTTGACACTCATAAATCAAGAATATGTGCGCTAAAAAAAAAAACGATTTTCGTGGATTCTACAGGAGAGGTTTGAAACATGTCCATGCAAAAGGAAAATCTTCAATTTCATTTTTTTGTTACAAATGATGCTTTTCCAGGAAATCATTCCTGAATTTAGTATTTTTATTAAAAAATTCCTAATTGCACGTGTGCAGAGGATCATATTTCAACTGGGGAATGGATTTTTTCCAAGAAAAGTTGCGATCGTGTAAGTGTATTTTACTAGGGCCACCAAGTCTTGTTCGAAACATGTCCTAGTGCATACAAAGAAGGAAAATCTCAAATTTCATCTTTTTATCACGTATGGTGTTTTTCCAGTAAAATATCGTACAATTTTGAAACTTTTATGAGACATTTTTCATTGCACGTGTGAAAAATAATATTTAAATTTCGCAATATTGGATAATTTTTTAAGTGATGCATAACTTGAACTGGATATTTCAACCAAGTGTGTAAAATTGTTGTTATTCTATAATCGACAGTCAAACCAATAAGTTTGTTTTACGAAAGATAGGCCAACCTAATTCACGGAGAATACATATTTCGGATACACAATAACATGGTGAGTTCCATATTTTTGAATAAAGAAATTAATAAAAATTATATTTGACGTAAACTGTTTTGCAGTTTTTGATAAATCATAATCCTACGAAAGAAGAAGCTGAGAAAATTTTGGAAAGATTTACACGAAAAAGACCACATTCCGATGACCCGCCATCTTGGATAGAAGAAATTTTAAATAAAATGGAATGTGACATAGCTTCTGAGAAGTTACACAAAATTCAAAGGAGTGAGGTAGAGGAGTCTAACAAAGAAGTTGAAGATCAACTCATGTGTAAAATAAAAGATAAGCTCACAGAAAAATACTTTGAAAAACAGGAGAAAAATCTTTACCTTGTAGAATATGTGACTGATTCAGAAGGAGATCAAGTACCTGCGGAAGATTTTTTATCTGATTTTGAGGAACAAACGTTATATTATTCTAGGAAACCTGCTTCAGATCATGTATATTCATCTGAAAATTCAAGTAGTGATGTATAATTTTCTATATCATTTGCAATAAAAAGTTAAAAGTATAAATTTAGAGCGGTTTTAACCCAAAAATCCCTCTCCCCTTTCTTTCTTTCGTTGAAAATTGTTCATTACAAACATTTTTCACAATTATTTAACATGGTGTATCTTAAAAAATCACTCAGAAAAAAATCTATATCGCAATGAGTACGCACAGCTTGAGACAATTAGCAGAAGCTTTGGCAAAAGAAAAATCAGAGTCTGATTTGGTGCAATTTATTTTACATAAAAAGACAATTGCACAAATGATCGACCTACTTCATGAAAACAAAAATGAGATTTTACGTCGCGGTGTAGTGGAAAAAATTTCAAGAAAAATGAAAAATGGAAAAAGCATGACTATTTTAGAGAAAAAACAATTGATGGTACAATTCTTTAACACTAATGATGAAAACACAATTGATAATTTGTTCGAGATATTCTTTGGCGATCAAATTTTGGATTGTGATAATGTAGAAGCAGAATACGATATTGTACAGCAATCACATAAAATCTGCAAAATATGCTACAACAATGAATACGATACCGCTTTCCTACCTTGTGGACACGTTGCTGCTTGTCAAGGATGTGCTTCAAAAACAAGACATTGCCCTATATGCCGAGAGCCATACGTTGAGACTACAAGAATATATTTCTCGTGAAGAAAACAAAAAAATGAAGTCAAGATTTTTTTTGTGTAATGAAAAACTACAACCGACTAAGTTATAAATAAAATTGACTGTAAAACAATGAAATGAGTTTTCTTTCGCATCTGATCAAAGTATCATTATTTTTTTTTGTTTTTATGTTGCCATCAACATGAGGAATCATGTGAATTGTTTAAAAGTAGTTGCATGCAATCGAGTAGATTTTGTCAAAGAAGTTCGATACAATCATTTTTGATTGTGCTATAAAATGTAATTAAAACAATCCTGCTAATGTTGCAAAGAAAAAATCAGATTACGTTGAGAAAAATGCCAGACGCCACTTTGAAGATTTTTTTTCACGTGAAGAAAATATTCTGATGCAGAAAAAATGCAAGATGATAAAAAATATGATATCTCACTGCAGATTTTCTTTATGTTGGTAAAATTTTCACTGCATTTTCATATTGATTTTTTCATCATGCATCAATGAAACATGTTGTGTTTTTCTTGATGCGCAGATGAAACATTGTCTGATGTTGAAATAATCGATTGTAAAACAATTTCTTTTCACAACAAGACAAAATTCTCACAAATAATTTTATTTCATTGACTTTAATCTTGCTCACATAGCAAATATGTTGAGATGAAAAGGGAATGTTGGTATAGATAAATATTGACATAATGCATAACCCTGTGCAATTGAAGTTTCATTTTTTTCTTCATTCTTCTTATCTTAAGAGGATTCAGATTGCAAATATACAAGATTAAAACAATTTACATTTACGTTTTCTCATCTTTATATTTGACATCATTTGATTTTTATACATATGTTACATTTTAAGAAATATTTGATTTACTTGCTACAAAACGAATTTCATGAAACAGGCGAAAATAATTGACTGGTGGATCAAAAGTATTGTTGCTTGAGAAATTAAAATTTTCCAATCTTTGCACACCTAAAGATTTACAAACATTGCTGTATCTCTCAAAATATTCCTGTACATACCACTGTACAGAAGTATTGTAAATCAAAGTTGCATTTATAAATTCTGAAAGTAACATTAATTTCTCAAATTCTGCAATATTTAGAGATAAACGATCATTTCCATTATTTTGGCTGAGAATAAGTAGTTCGGAATTTTCCACAGCACAGTAACTACTAATGTTCATGCAGTTGTCTAGTTGAATGTTCAGCAACTCCAGTTTCATGTTGGCATCATCCTTTCCAGCATCCTCTCCCAATAATTTCCTTAAAGTTTGTTCGTTGGCACAGAACATTGTCCATGTATTTTGGGTGAATTCTACAGCGTCAATTCCATCCCAGTAGCTTACGGCACATATTTTAGCAACTGGTGAAAAATTGTCTAGAGTAAACCCGATCGTGGTAAACAATGTGCATGTTCGATTTAGAAAGTAGGTGTATGCATTCAGTAGCTCAGAGGTTGCATTTTGTTGTCGATTTCTTGCATATTTTTCCTCTTCCTTTCGAAGTTCCTCAGCAGGATCAGGATTATATTTGCTGAAGTGCTGCTTTTTCTTTATTACACTTGGAACTTGATGTGATCTTTCTTATGTCTCCATATTTGCAAATAAGTTATTTTGTGATTTATCACTTTTCACTAAGAAAATGCCTTCCACTCACCAATAAATCAGGGATACAAATGAGACTTTTTTTCCATTGTTCAAATTCCTATAAAATATTTTAGGATCTTTTGATCGTACAGACGAAATTTCCCGAGAAAATTATGCAAACGTATGTAAAATGTTTGTTTCATACACGTTGAAACATGTTTGGACATGTCATGTTCATATCTCAGAATAAAGTCTAGAGGTAGGATGCGAGGGGCAAATAGAACATTTTTCTAAATAACAAGTGAAGTTACTTTTTTTAAATTGTTTTTCAATGTAATAAATTAAATTTTGTTAACATTTATTCAGGGGAGGATGAAGCTTTACGGTCAAGAACTAAAATTAATAGTATTCAGTGATGAAGTGCTAGTGAGTGCAAAGTTAAATTTCTTTTATCAGTATAAGAACGCAAATCTTTGACTTTATTTTAGTGAGTATCGCTTGAATTTTATTTTTTATGCCTATTCCACTGAGAGTCATCTTAAAAAAAAATTGATATTCTACTAAAGAAAGAGGATTTCATCTTCTATTTTGTAATATGTGCCACAGAAATGGATATAAATTTGATAATGAGTAATCAATGAAAAATGCATAAGTTAATTCACCATCCCAGGTACCGAATTATAGAAGTGTATACAACATTTCATTCATAAACAATCAATTTTATATGAAAAGTCGGTTCCTATTTTATTTTACTCTGCTGCCATTTCTCCACATAATCAAATTCTTAGGTAAATATTGTACATATATTTACAGATTTTTTCATATTTGCTAAATTATAATAAGAGAAAACACAAATCAATAATTCACTTTGAATAATTTTGTTCTGTAATGTTGTAAAAATTCTCTAATGTCAAAGAAAAAGAACATTGTAATACAAAGTTATGAGAAATCTAACACTTTTTTCCATTCTTTCCTCACTTGCGATCAAGAGAGTTAAATGATTCATACACAAGATATGAAATTTTGCACTCATTGACATTTTTTTCATTCATCTTTTAATTGTTTTATTTTATGCATGCTACAAGAGATCATATTTCGAATAATCCCACAATTGTATAGAAATGCATTGCAACATCTTTGATCATCAGTTTGTTTATTTGAAAATTGGGGATCTGAAACCCAGATTCTTGAAATTTCATGACAGTCACCATCTGCAATAAGCAGAAATTCAATATATTTCACGAAATTTATCACTTCTTATCTGAAATAACTGAATGAAAAATATTTTTTAGACAAATTGCATAAAATTGATCGTTTGATCATATCATCAAGAGATGTGAATGATGTGAGATACAATCGTGTAAGTGAAGAATTAAGATATTTTTCGGCAATTTAAGTTACAATTTAAAGAAAAAAGTTAAATATTTCAAATAATATTGAAATACGCAAGCTCAAAAGTTGCATTCTTAAAAAAAAACCGTTTACATTCAAATCTCAACTCAATGACGTTTCAATATTTATTGGTCAATATCCAATGAAATTGGTTTAAATTGCATGACGGCATCAACATCATGCTGTTCAATAACCAATGAAAATTATTGATAGTTCTTATTGCCAGTAAAATTAGTGAATATTGGGAAATTCCACTCAATTTGACAAATATCTGGCGCACTGCAAGATATTTTTTCCATGTTGCTTCATTCATCTGAAGGAATCAAATCAAATTGTCGCACAAAGACTCATACAAATAGTCTCTCCCATATGGTCTCGAGCGCGCGAAAAGGTCTCATATTGCACTCGCATTTTTCCACACTTGGACAGTGCATATAGGCCAGAGACTATAGCCAATCCCACTTACTGCATAGGAAAGACTTCTGACAAACCTTCTATCATGCCACAATGGCACAATGGATAAGGTGCTGGACTCGCAACCGAGAGGTCTGGTGATCAATTCCCATGGATGGCAGATCTTTTCTCATATAAATTGTATAGGGAGAAAAAAAATTACATGAGGAAGAGTCCACCAAAGTAATGTCCGTTAATTCAAATATTCAAAATGACTATCAAAAAGCGCAATCTCAAAAAGTTTAAAGTTCCAAAAAGCTCAAGATGGTCGCCTAAAGCTTACAGCTAAGATCAATATGGCGTCTGAAACGGATCACATTTCAAACAGCAGTATCGTACTCCATAGCCAATGAAAACGCTTCTTTCAGCAGTATCATGCTCCATAGCCAATGAAAATGCGTCCCTCAACAGTATCGTGCTCCACAGCCAATGAAATCGCTTCCCACTCAACAGTATCGTACTCCACAGACAAGCCACGCCCACAAATCAGTATTGTGCTCCATATTCAGTTAAAATAGTTAACCAAAACGCAAAATAGTAGCCGGAAAGGGCGGGGGGAGAGGAGGGCGGGGAGAGGAGGGCGGGGAAAAGGGAAAAAACCGACCTTCAGGTAACCCACCCACCAGAGTTATCGATGTGGCGTCACAAAACAGTCTCGTGCTCCACGGAAAGCCACGCCCACAAAACAGTACTCTGCTGTCCCCTTACTACTGCTGTATAACTCCAATCGGAAATTCTCATAAACTCATAGAAAGGCAGCACAGAATAAATTATTGTAAAATTGTTCGTAAACGTTTGTGAATTCTTAATGGGAACTTACAAAATGCTCGTAAAGCATATAACCCACTAAAATATTCGTAAAAGTTTGTACATTTTTCAAAATTTTGTTCGTAACATGATCACTAGATGAACATTTTTTTAATCTTCTACAAACATTTTTTCGTAAATATTTGTAAACGAAAAAGAATGATCGTAAAATTTTGCTAGACGAAAATGAACGAACAAATGTCTATTAAAGAACAAAAAATGTGATCGTATTACGAACAAAGTTTATGAAAAGTACAAACATTTACAAACATTTTAGTGAGTTATATTCTTTTCGAATATTTTGTAAGTTACCATTAGGAACTCACAAACATTTGTGAATAATTTTAGGAAATACTTTTTCTGTAAAGGATAAAAAAGCTTATCTTTAGCTAAGAGATTGGATGTTCATTGGGTTTGTTCGATTTACGAAAATCATACTTAAAACAGAACAGTGTGCTCAGAGCCGGAGTTTGATTCTTGCAATTCTATTTGCACAAAAAGTCGATGATGTTGGAAGAATTCAAACTCAGTATGTCAAAGTAAAATTTTTGCTCAACGGAAAAATTGATAATAATATCACATTAAAAAGCTGTTAAAGGTATTATTCAGCGGTATCAGCCTTGTTGCTTCCGAACAACAAAGCAAAAACAGACATGTTTTGAAACTCTTAAAACACTCTAATTTCGAATAGAAATTACTTCATCCACTATCGGACACGAGAAGTAAAAATGTCTCATCTGTGTGGCTTTCGAAACCGATCTTCGAATTTTTAAACCCCTAACATGAATGAAGCAAATACCGATAATCGAAAAATTAAACAGAATTTTTAATTTATAGTATTAAAAATTCGCGAAAGATTATAAAAATTTATGAAAAACTAAAGCAAGAATCTGTCAAAGAGGTAACTAACAGTGATTATGAAAGAATTCACTGATGGTATAAGAATATTATAAGCCTCGTTGCTTTCATGTTCCATACAGTAAAAGAAAGATTGAAAGATGTCTTTCGAGACACTTTTAAATTCGAACAAGAAACACTTCAGCCAGCACAAGAATGAAACCGGAAGTAAAAATGACTTTTATTTGGCTTTCAAAACCGAAAACCTTTTCTGTTGAGGAAACGTATCGCGATCAAAATTCCTAAAGCCAAACTACCAAAAGTCAAGATCTCGTATGACAAAATCCCGAAAGACCAATAACCCGAACATCAAAATCTCGAAAAGCCAAAATCCCAAAAACCAAAATTCTTATAAGCCAAAATCCCGAAAGACAAAATTCCGAAAGCCAAAATCCTGAATGAGCCGACATCCTTAATGGTTCAAAATCACGAAAAACTAAAATCCCAAATACCAAAATCACATATACCAAAATCCTGAAAAGCATAAATCTCGATAAGCCCAAATCCTGAAAGCCAGAATTCTGAACACACAAGTCCCGAAAACAAAATCCGGAAAAACCAAAATTCCCAAACAAAATACTGAAAAGACAAAACCCCAAAATCTGAAATCCCGACACACCAAAATTACAAAAAGCCGTAATCTCGAAAAGTAAAAATCCTGAAAGCCAAAATCCCGAATTCTTAAAACTGTCATAGCTACACCTATGATTGTACCCACGCTTGCTGAATGCAAAAGGATGTTTTTTATGTTTTGGAAAATTATTTGTTGACTTTCTAACATAACCTCACAATTTACATTTTGTATCCAAACGGCGTTCGAATTTGAGAGATTCAGATTTGAGAGACTCTACTGTATCAGGTTTCAAGCTAACCTCAAAAAATTAAGTAATATTTTACGAAATCGAGACATTCTAAATTATTTCTTAATATTTGATAATCGGATAGATAAAATTAATCATGTTAACCTGATTTTTGTTTCAAATCTCTACGAATTGAGAAAATTGTAACCTAAAAATATCCTTTTTGAGGTTACGTACGATTTAATGCACTTTCGAATATCAAGACCAGTAAAGCAGCAGATTGTCTTAAAGATCTTAAGAATCTAAAGAAAATTGTACACGGTGATGACCTTTGTTCTTTCTTCTCCTTTATTCTCTCATACGACGTTTCGGAGGCAGATTTCCTCCTTCCTCAGGTCTACAAATGCATTTTTAACAAATTTTGAACAATTTTTGAAAAATATTTTTACAAACAATAATAACAATCTTAAAAAACACTTACACGGAAAATTCGGGAAAAAAATGTCACAATTTTTCGTTACCACCACTTGCACCACAGACTTCTCCAGTAACTCGACCATTGGCTTTCCCACCAAGAATGAATCAGCTGATCGATGTCAGCTTTCATCACAGCTGTAGAAGGTATCCTCTTCTCTGTTCCTCCTCCCCTGTCTCTGTCTGACTCTGTGCAACAGGGATGAGTAGATCGTGCTGATCGCTTGTGTATCCGTTTTTTTTGTTTACATTGTGAGATTTAGTCAGATAAATGTGCAATGATGTTGGCTACTGTGATTGGTGACATGAAGACATACATTCGACAAAAAATTAAATATGCAAGGATGATAACCAGAAGAAAATTCCTGTTAGAGTGCAGAAGGACTGGAGTTGTCCCTTCCCACATCGTTAATAATGTCAAGTGTTTGAACCAAACAATAAGTCAGCAGTCACCGTACAACAGAGAAATTGGTAGAATGATTGAGTCTTTCCAACATAGAATACTCAACATGGAAATCAAAATTACATATTGGGAAATCCATCGAACAAAGAATCGCTTAAGTGATCTCCAATATCAGCTGAGAGTAACTGGAATAGAATCAATTGATGGCTTTCTCATGTATCAGGAACAAGTTTTTTGGCGCGAACTTCAACGAACAACAGAGACACACAAACACAAGTATAAAAGATTGTTTTCAAAACAATTAGGGCACGTGACTAACATGCCCACGTCAGACTGGGTGGTAAACAAAACAGATGTGCCTCTACCGAATGAAGTGAAATTGTTAATGGGACTAAGTCCCAAATTCGCTTTACCGTATGAGAAATTGCCGAACCACACCATTCTACACCTACTCTCGGAAATAGAGGATATGATCAGCCTAATCCCCGAAACAAAAGCCACACATAAAAATGTAATCAGATCCAAAATCGTACAACTACTAAACTCACATTTATCGCGCCAAAAATGTGATGCACAGGATAAATATTTCCTCTATCTGGAGAAAATCACTAAGAATTTCATTCGAGATCACGAAGATGTCATGATTGTTCCCTCAGACAAAGGCAACAAAACAGTTGTGATGTCAAAGACAGATTACAAGAAAAAAATGATTGAAATTGTCTCAGATGAAAATACATACACTCTGATCAGGACAGACCGAACATTATCCGCGGAAACCAGAAATAATGAGCTAGTAAAACAACTCCATGATGGTGGACACATAGATAGCATAACGAAGAAGGTTCTCACTACTCACAATTCTCGCACTCCACGAATCTATGGACTTCCCAAGATACATAAGCAAGGCACCCCCCTAAGACCCATTGTGTCTTGCATCATGGCCCCCACCTACGAGATCTCAAAATTCATCAGCAATATATTGAAACCAGTGACTAACCGAGGGGGATACAGTGTAAAGGATTCCTTTGAGTTTGTTGAGAGAGTGAGGACTATAACGGTGCCAGAGGGATATGTCATGGTGAGCTTTGATGTCATTGCGTTGTTCCCGAATATTCCACGAAATTTAGCTATCCAAATAATTGATAATATGTGGCAGACGATACAATCACACACAAGCATCGGCAAGGACCTATTTATGAAAATCCTCAGATATTGCCTTGAAACCAGCTATTTCGTGTACGAGGATCAGTATTATCATCAAATAGACGGCATGCCAATGGGGGGACCATTATCCCCAGTTATTGCAGATTTGGTGATGGATCATGCTCTTACATCAATCCTGAATACCATTCCAGAAAATGTTCTATGTCTGACAAAGTATGTGGATGATATTTTTTGCCTTATACCACACGAAAAGGTCAATGACACACTGAATGCTTTCAATGGCTTTCATCACAAGCTACAATTCACGGTAGAGACAGAGACGGATGGAGGAATCGCCTATCTTGACACCTATGTCATCAGACAGAACCAACAACTAGAAACAATGTGGTACAAGAAGCCCATAGCCTCGGATAGGATGTTGAGTTACCACTCTAAGCATCCCCTGCAACAAAAAATATCAACAGCCATTGGGCTAATAAAGCGGGTACAAAAACTCACAACAACTAATAGAGCAAACACCAAAAATATAATCTTTAGCAAGTTAAGAGTCAATGGCTATCCACCGGGCCTTATCAATGCACTCTGGGGAGCTCATTCAACATCGCACTTTGACAACATTCCCGAAAGTGACCAGAGAATTGATGACATCACCTACAAATCGCTAACATACGTTCCCAAACTGAGCGATTCTATACGACATATATTACAAAAAGAGATAGAGAGTCTTCGAGTCACATTCAGATGCCCGCGAAACAATTCTAGAATGCACACAAACACAAAACAAAAATTAAATCCATTAATGGAAAGCGGGGTAGTATATGCTATCCCGTGTGAATGTGACAAACTTTATATAGGCAAAACCATACAAAGGCTCAAAGATAGAACGAAACAACATGAAAGGAGTGTAAAGCATGCTATGAGGAACAGAGAGGAGCAGGAAGCCACAGCATTGGTCACCCATTCAAGGGAACAAAATCATAAATTCCGGTTCGAGGCTGTGGAGATACTGGATAGGTGCAACCACAACAAAAAATTAGAATTTCTCGAGTCATTGCACATTTATCTGACTAAATCTCACAATGTAAACAAAAAAACGGATACACAAGCGATCAGCACGATCTACTCATCCCTGTTGCACAGAGTCAGACAGAGACAGGGGAGGAGGAACAGAGAAGAGGATACCTTCTACAGCTGTGATGAAAGCTGACATCGATCAGCTGATTCATTCTTGGTGGGAAAGCCAATGGTCGAGTTACTGGAGAAGTCTGTGGTGCAAGTGGTGGTAACGAAAAATTGTGACATTTTTTTCCCGAATTTTCCGTGTAAGTGTTTTTTAAGATTGTTATTATTGTTTGTAAAAATATTTTTCAAAAATTGTTCAAAATTTGTTAAAAATGCATTTGTAGACCTGAGGAAGGAGGAAATCTGCCTCCGAAACGTCGTATGAGAGAATAAAGGAGAAGAAAGAACAAAGGTCATCACCGTGTACAATTTTCTTTAAACAATTTTCCTTGACCGAAAACACACTTAAGATCTTAAGAATCTTTTAGTTTTAGCTTTCAAATCATACGTCAGAAATATTTTAGGTTAGACGCAACATAACCTAAATTTCCATAGTAGAGTAGAACCTCTTTATCAAATAAGAAAACAAGGCCCAAAGAAACTACGAAGCTAAAGAAAACAAAAATAATTACAAAATTTACATTTTTTTAAATTAAATAATGAAAATCAATATTTGCCTATATTTGTGCTTTTATTTTATGTTAACCTGAACTTTATGAAATACAGTAGACTCTCTCTCAATTGGGCATTTGGGGCGAAATGTCATCCGGTTTATCGATAGATTTGGGCGTCAAAGCCTTTGTAAATTACACAAAAACGCTCAATTGTAAAGGATCACGATAAAATAGGAAGAACTACAGCGAATTTGAGCAAATTTGCTTCATAATTAAACGTGAAAATTGTCTACAAAATTTTCCGCCCGATTGAAAAAGAGCCGATTGAGTGAGAGTCTACTGTAGGGCATTAACCTCCTGTCCTCTCCTCTTTTCTACGCCTCTAGTTCAGGAATTTTAGATGTCAACCTAATTCAAAACGAACTGTTTTGTGTTATTCTCATATTTTTCGATTTTGTTTAGAGCTGTGTACAACCAGATAAATTGAATTAACGTGAAATAGAGTTGTTTTTATTAAACCATACCGTGCATTAGAGTGACATAAAATGGAAAATTCTTTGTTCGAAATTATAATTCAATTCATATACCAATGAACACGAATCAATGAAGAAAAATATATTTTAAAGCCAAACGCATTTATTTAAAATTATAAATTTATTTTATTTTATGTATTAAGCATTAAGCAAATCTAATTAAATATTTAATCAATTAGCTAGAGCTTTCCAAATAGATCTAATTAGAGAGCGCGATAATGCAATTAAATATTTAATATATTTACGGCTGCAGAAAATTG
>NW_026604767.1:0-132707 GCF_024763615.1 Phlebotomus papatasi
TGTTTGAAAATCTTTAAAGTCGATTATCTCGGAAACTATGAGAGATAGGGGCCTCAAACTTTACATCTGTTTAGAGCCTCCTTCAGGTTTGAGATGTGCAGAATTTAACTCGGAAATAAGGAAAATTGGACGAGAAATGCACAAAAGTGTTTGAAAATTTTTAAAGTCGATTATCTCGGAAACTATGAGAAATAGAGGCCTCAAACTTTACATCTGTTTAGAGCCTCCTTCAGGCTTGAGATGTGCAGAATTTAACTCGGAAATAAGGAAAATTGGACAAGAAATGCACAAAAGTGTTTGAAAATTTTTAAAGTCGATTATCTCGGAAACTATGAGAGATAGAGGCCTCAAACTTTACATCTGTTTAGAGCCTGCTTCAGGCTTGAGATGTGCAGAATTTAACTCGGAAACAAGGAAAATTGCACGAGAAAGGCATAAAAGTGTTTGAAAATCTTTAAAGTCGATTATCTCGGAAACTATGAGAGATAGGGGCCTCAAACTTTGCATCTGTTTAGAGCCTCCTTCAGGCTTGAGATGTGCAGAATTTAACTCGGAAACAAGGAAAATTGGACGAGAAGTGCATAAAAGTGTTTGAAAATCTTTAAAGTCGATTATCTCGGAAACTATGAGAGATAGGGGCCTCAAATTTTGCATCTGTATAGAGCCTCCTTCAGGCTTGAGCTGTGTAAAATTTCACTTGGAAATGAGGTAAGTTGGACGAGAAAAGCATTAAAGTGTTTGAAAATCTTTAAAGTCGATTATCTCGGAAACTATGAGAGATAGGGGCCTCAAACTTTGCATCTGTTTAGAGCCTCCTTCAGGCTTGAGATGTGCAGAATTTAACTCGGAAACAAGGAAAATTGGACGAGAAGTGCATAAAAGTGTTTGAAAATCTTTAAAGTCGATTATCTCGGAAACTATGAGAGATAGGGGCCTCAAAGTTTGCATCTGTTTAGAGCCTCCTTCAGGTTTGAGATGTGCAGAATTTAACTCGGAAACAAGGAAAATTGGACGAGAAATGCATAAAAGTGTTTGAAAATCTTTAAAGTCGATTATATCGGAAACTATGAGAGATAGGGGCCTCAAACTTTACATCTGTTTAGAGCCTCCTTCAGGCTTGAGATGTGCAGAATTTAACTCGGAAATAAGGAAAATTGGACGAGAAAGGCACCAAAGTGTCTGAAAATCTTTAAAGTCGATTATCTCGGAAACTATGAGAAATAGAGGCCTCAAACTTTACATCTGTTTAGAGCCTCCTTCAGGCTTGAGATGTGCAGAATTTAACTCGGAAATAAGGAAAATTGGACGAGAAAGGCACCAAAGTGTCTGAAAATCTTTAAAGTCGATTATCTCGGAAACTATGAGGGATAGGGGCCTCAAACCTTGCATCTGTTTAGAGCCTCCTTCAGGCTTGAGCTGTGTAAAATTTCACTTGGAAATGAGGTGAGTTGGACGAGAAAAGCATTAAAGTGTTTGAAAATCTTTAAAGTCGATTATCCCGGAAACTATGAGAGACAGGGGCCTCAAACTTTACATCTGTTTAGTGCCTCCTTCAGGCTTGAGATGTGCAGAATTTAACTCGGAAATAAGGAAAATTGGACGAGAAATGCACAAAAGTGTTTGAAAATTTTTAAAGTCGATTATCTCGGAAACTATGAGGGATAGGGGCCTCAAACCTTGCATCTGTTTAGAACCTCCTTCAGGCTTGAGATGTGCAGAATTTAACTCGGAAGTGAGGAGAATTGGACGAGAAATGCACAAAAGTGTTTGAAAATCTTTAAAGTCGATTATCTCGGAAACTATGAGAGATAGGGGCCTCAAACTTTACATCTGTTTAGAGCCTCCTTCAGGTTTGAGATGTGCAGAATTTAACTCGGAAATAAGGAAAATTGGACGAGAAATGCACAAAAGTGTTTGAAAATTTTTAAAGTCGATTATCTCGGAAACTATGAGAAATAGAGGCCTCAAACTTTACATCTGTTTAGAGCCTCCTTCAGGCTTGAGATGTGCAGAATTTAACTCGGAAATAAGGAAAATTGGACAAGAAATGCACAAAAGTGTTTGAAAATTTTTAAAGTCGATTATCTCGGAAACTATGAGAGATAGAGGCCTCAAACTTTACATCTGTTTAGAACCTCCTTCAGGCTTGAGACGTGCAGAATTTAATTCGGAAACAAGGAAAATTGGACGAGAAAGGCACCACAGTGTCTGAAAATCTTTAAAGTCGATTATCTCGGAAACTATGAGGGATAGGGGCCTTAAACCTTGCATCTGTTTAGAACCTCCTTCAGGCTTGAGATGTGCAGAATTTAACTCGGAAGTGAGGAGAATTGGACGAGAGATGCACAAAAGTGTTTGAAAATCTTTAAAGTCGATTATCTCGGAAACTATGAGAGATAGGGGCCTCAAACTTTACATCTGTTTAGAGCCTCCTTCAGGCTTGAGACGTGCAGAATTTAATTCGGAAACAAGGAAAATTGGACGAGAAATGCACAAAAGTGTTTGAAAATTTTTAAAGTCGATTATCTCGGAAACTATGAGAAATAGAGGCCTCAAACTTTACATCTGTTTAGTGCCTCCTTCAGGCTTGAAATTTGCAGAACTTAACTCGGAAATAAGGAAAATTGGACGAGAAATGCACGAAAGTGTTTGAAAATCTTTAAAGTCGATTATCTCGGAAACTATGAGAGATAGGTACCTCAAATTTTGCATCTGTATAGAGCCTCCTTCAGGCTTGAGCTGTGTAAAATTTCACTTGGAAATGAGGTAAGTTGGACGAGAAAAGCATTAAAGTGTTTGAAAATCTTTAAAGTCGATTATCTCGGAAACTATGGGAGATAGGGGCCTCAAACTTTACATCTGTTTAGAGCCTCCTTCAGGTTTGAGATGTGCAGAATTTAACTCGGAAATAAGGAAAATTGGACGAGAAATACACAAAAGTGTTTGAAAATTTTTAAAGTCGATTATCTCGGAAACTATGAGAGATAGAGGCCTCAAACTTTACATCTGTTTAGAGCCTCCTTCAGGCTTGAGATGTGCAGAATTTAACTCGGAAATAAGGAAAATTGGACGAGAAATGCACAAAAGTGTTTGAAAATCTTTAAAGTCGATTATCTCGAAAACTATGAGAGATAGAGGCCTCAAACTTTACATCTGTTTAGAACCTCCTTCAGGCTTGAGACGTGCAGAATTTAATTCGGAAACAAGGAAAATTGGACGAGAAATGCACAAAAGTGTTTGAAAATTTTTAAAGTCGATTATCTCGAAAACTATGAGAGATAGGTGCCTCAAATTTTGCATCTGTTTAGAGCCTCCTTCAGGCTTGAGATGTGCAGAATTTAACTCGGAAATAAGGAAAATTGGACGAGAAAGGCACCACAGTGTCTGAAAATCTTTAAAGTCGATTATCTCGGAAACTATGAGGGATAGGGGCCTCAAACCTTGCATCTGTGTAGAACCTCCTTCAGGCTTGAGATGTGCAGAGTTTAACTCGGAAGTGAGGAGAATTGGACGAGAGATGCACAAAAGTGTTTGAAAATCTTTAAAGTCGATTATCTCGGAAACTATGAGAGATAGGGGCCTCAAACTTTACATCTGTTTAGAGCCTCCTTCAGGCTTGAGATGTGCAGAATTTAACTCGGAAATAAGGAAAATTGGACGAGAAATGCACAAAAGTGTTTGAAAATTTTTAATGTCGATTATCTCGGAAACTATGAGAAATAGAGGCCTCAAACTTTACATCTGTTTAGAGCCTCCTTCAGGCTTGAGATGTGCAGAATTTAACTCGGAAATAAGGAAAATTGGACGAGAAATGCACAAAAGTGTTTGAAAATTTTTAAAGTCGATTATCTCGGAAACTATGAGAGATAGAGGCCTCAAACTTTACATCTGTTTAGAACCTCCTTCAGGCTTGAGATGTGCAGAATTTAATTCGGAAACATGGAAAATTGGACGAGAAATGCACAAAAGTGTTTGAAAATTTTTAAAGTCGATTATCTCGAAAACTATGAGAGATAGGTGCCTCAAATTTTGCATCTGTTTAGAGCCTCCTTCAGGCTTGAGATGTGCAGAGTTTAACTCGGAAATAAGGAAAATTGGACGAGAAAGGCACCACAGTGTCTGAAAATCTTTAAAGTCGATTATCTCGGAAACTATGAGGATAGGGGCCTCAAACCTTGCATCTGTTTAGAACCTCCTTCAGGCTTGAGATGTGCAGAATTTAACTCGGAAGTGAGGAGAATTGGACGAGAGATGCACAAAAGTGTTTGAAAATCTTTAAAGTCGATTATCTCGGAAACTATGAGAGATAGGGGCCTCAAACTTTACATCTGTTTAGAGCCTCCTTCAGGCTTGAGATGTGCAGAATTTAACTCGGAAATAAGGAAAATTGGACGAGAAATGCATAAAAGTGTTTGAAAATCTTTAAAGTCGATTATCTCGGAAACTATGAGGGATAGGGGCCTCAAACCTTGCATCTGTTTAGAACCTCCTTCAGGCTTGAGATGTGCAGAATTTAACTCAGAAATAAGGAAAATTGGACGAGAAATGCACAAAAGTGTTTGAAAATTTTTAAAGTCGATTATCTCGAAAACTATGAGAGATAGAGGCCTCAAACTTTACACCTATTTAGAGCCTCCTTCAGGCTTGAGATGTGCAGAATTTAACTCGGAAATAAGGAAAATTGGACGAGAAAGGCACCACAGTGTCTGAAAATCTTTAAAATCGATTATCTCGGAAACTATGAGAGATAGGTACCTCAAATTTTGCATCTGTTTAGAGCCTCCTTCATTCTTGAGATGTGCAGAATTTAACTCGGAAATAAGGAAAATTGGACGAGAAATGCACAAAAGTGTTTGAAAATTTTTAAAGTCGATTATCTCGGAAACTATGAGAGATAGGGGCCTCAAACTATACATCTGTTTAGTGCCTCCTTCAGGCTTGAGATGTGCAGAATTTAGCTCGGAAATAAGGAAAATTGGACGAGAAATGCACAAAAGTGTTAAAAATTTTTAAAGTCGATTATTTCGGAAACTATGAGAGATAGAGGCCTCAAACTTTACATCTGTTTAGAGCCTCCTTCAGGCTTGAGATGTGCAGAATTTAACTCGGAAATAAGGAAAATTGGACGAGAAATGCACAAAAGTGTTTGAAAATTTTTAAAGTCGATTATCTCGGAAACTATGAGAAATAGAGGCCTCAAACTTTACATCTGTTTAGAGCCTCCTTCAGGCTTGAGATGTGCAGAATTTAACTCGGAAATAAGGAAAATTGGACGAGAAATGCACAAAAGTGTTAAAAATTTTTAAAGTCGATTATCTCGGAAACTATGAGAGACAGGGGCCTCAAACTTTACATCTGTTTGGAGCCTCCTTCAGGCTTGAGATGTGCAGAATTTAACTCGGAAATAAAGAAAATTGGACGAGAAATGCACAAAAGTGTTTGAAAATTTTTAAAGTCGATTATCTCGGAAACTATGAGAAATAGAGGCCTCAAACTTTACATCTGTTTAGAGCCTCCTTCAGGCTTGAGATGTGCAGAATTTAGCTCGGAAATAAGGAAAATTGGACGAGAAATGCACAAAAGTGTTAAAAATTTTTAAAGTCGATTATCTCGGAAACTATGAGAGATAGGGGCCTCAAACTTTACATCTGTTTAGAGCCTCCTTCAGGCTTGAGATGTGCAGAATTTAACTCGGAAATAAGGAAAATTGGACGAGAAATGCACAAAAGTGTTTGAAAATTTTTAAAGTCGATTATCTCGGAAACTATGAGAGATAGAGGCCTCAAACTTTACATCTGTTTAGAGCCTCCTTCAGGCTTGAGATGTGCAGAGTTTAACTCGGAAATAAGGAAAATTGGACGAGAAATGCACAAAAGTGTTTGAAAATTTTTAAAGTCGATTATCTCGGAAACTATGAGAGATAGAGGCCTCAAACTTTACATCTGTTTAGAGCCTGCTTCAGGCTTGAGATGTGCAGAATTTAACTCGGAAACAAGGAAAATTGCACGAGAAAGGCATAAAAGTGTTTGAAAATCTTTAAAGTCGATTATCTCGGAAACTATGAGAGATAGAGGCCTCAAACTTTACATCTGTTTAGAGCCTCCTTCAGGCTTGAGATGTGCAGAATTTAACTCGGAAACAAGGAAAATTGGACGAGAAATGCACGAAAGTGTTTGAAAATCTTTAAAGTCGATTATCTCGGAAACTATGAGAGATAAGGGCCTCAAAGTTTGCATCTGTTTAGAGCCTCCTTCAGGTTTGAGATGTGCAGAATTTAACTCGGAAACAAGGAAAATTGGACGAGAAATGCATAAAAGTGTTTGAAAATCTTTAAAGTCGATTATCTCGGAAACTATGAGAGATAGGGGCCTCAAACTTTACATCTGTTTAGAGCCTCCTTCATGTTTGAGATGTGCAGAATTTAACTCGGAAATAAGGAAAATTGGACGAGAAATGCACAAAAGTGTTTGAAAATTTTTAAAGTCGATTATCTCGGAAACTATGAGAAATAGAGGCCTCAAACTTTACATCTGTTTAGAGCCTCCTTCAGGCTTGAGATGTGCAGAATTTAACTCGGAAATAAGGAAAATTGGACGAGAAATGCACAAAAGTGTTTGAAAATTTTTAAAGTCGATTATCTCGGAAACTATGAGAGATAGAGGCCTCAAACTTTACATCTGTTTAGAGCCTCCTTCAGGCTTGAGATGTGCAGAATTTAACTCGGAAATAAGGAAAATTGGACGAGAAATGCACAAAAGTGTTTGAAAATTTTTAAAGTCGATTATCTCGGAAACTATGAGAGATAGAGGCCTCAAACTTTACATCTGTTTAGAGCCTCCTTCAGGCTTGAGATGTGCAGAATTTAACTCAGAAATAAGGAAAATTGGACGAGAAATGCACAAAAGTGTTTGAAAATTTTTAAAGTCGATTATCTCGGAAACTATGAGAAATAGAGGCCTCAAACTTTACATCTGTTTAGAGCCTCCTTCAGGCTTGAGATGTGCAGAATTTAACTCGGAAATAAGGAAAATTGGACGAGAAATGCACAAAAGTGTTAAAAATTTTTAAAGTCGATTATCTCGGAAACTATGAGAGACAGGGGCCTCAAACTTTACATCTGTTTAGAGCCTCCTTCAGGCTTGAGATGTGCAGAATTTAACTCGGAAATAAGGAAAATTGGACGAGAAATGCACAAAAGTGTTTGAAAATTTTTAAAGTCGATTATCTCGGAAACTATGAGAAATAGAGGCCTCAAACTTTACATCTGTTTAGAGCCTCCTTCAGGCTTGAGATGTGCAGAATTTAGCTCGGAAATAAGGAAAATTGGACGAGAAATGCACAAAAGTGTTAAAAATTTTTAAAGTCGATTATCTCGGAAACTATGAGAGATAGGGGCCTCAAACTTTACATCTGTTTAGAGCCTCCTTCAGGCTTGAGATGTGCAGAATTTAACTCGGAAATAAGGAAAATTGGACGAGAAATGCACAAAAGTGTTTGAAAATTTTAAAGTCGATTATCTCGGAAACTATGAGAGATAGAGGCCTCAAACTTTACATCTGTTTAGAGCCTCCTTCAGGCTTGAGATGTGCAGAGTTTAACTCGGAAATAAGGAAAATTGGACGAGAAATGCACAAAAGTGTTTGAAAATTTTAAAGTCGATTATCTCGGAAACTATGAGAGATAGAGGCCTCAAACTTTACATCTGTTTAGAGCCTGCTTCAGGCTTGAGATGTGCAGAATTTAACTCGGAAACAAGGAAAATTGCACGAGAAAGGCATAAAAGTGTTTGAAAATCTTTAAAGTCGATTATCTCGGAAACTATGAGAGATAGAGGCCTCAAACTTTACATCTGTTTAGAGCCTCCTTCAGGCTTGAGATGTGCAGAATTTAACTCGGAAACAAGGAAAATTGGACGAGAAATGCACGAAGTGTTTGAAAATCTTTAAAGTCGATTATCTCGGAAACTATGAGAGATAAGGGCCTCAAAGTTTGCATCTGTTTAGAGCCTCCTTCAGGTTTGAGATGTGCAGAATTTAACTCGGAAACAAGGAAAATTGGACGAGAAATGCATAAAAGTGTTTGAAAATCTTTAAAGTCGATTATATCGGAAACTATGAGAGATAGGGGCCTCAAACTTTACATCTGTTTAGAGCCTCCTTCAGGTTTGAGATGTGCAGAATTTAACTCGGAAATAAGGAAAATTGGACGAGAAATGCACAAAAGTGTTTGAAAATTTTTAAAGTCGATTATCTCGGAAACTATGAGAAATAGAGGCCTCAAACTTTACATCTGTTTAGAGCCTCCTTCAGGCTTGAGATGTGCAAAATTTAACTCGGAAATAAGGAAAATTGGACGAGAAATGCACAAAAGTGTTTGAAAATTTTTAAAGTCGATTATCTCGGAAACTATGAGAGATAGAGGCCTCAAACTTTACATCTATTTAGAGCCTGCTTCAGGCTTGAGATGTGCAGAATTTAACTCGGAAATAAGGAAAATTGGACGAGAAATGCACAAGTGTTTGAAAATCTTTAAAATCGATTATCTCGGAAACTATGAGAAATAGAGGCCTCAAACTTTACATCTGTTTAGAGCCTCCTTCAGGCTTGAGATGTGCAGAATTTAACTCGGAAATAAGGAAAATTGGACGAGAAATGCACAAAAGTGTTTGAAAATTTTTAAAGTCGATTATCTCGGAAACTATGAGAAATAGAGGCCTCAAACTTTACATCTGTTTAGAGCCTCCTTCAGGCTTGAGATGTGCAGAATTTAACTCGGAAATAAGGAAAATTGGACGAGAAATGCACAAGTGTTTGAAAATTTTTAAAGTCGATTATCTCGGAAACTATGAGAAATAGAGGCCTCAAACTTTACATCTGTTTAGAGCCTCCTTCAGGCTTGAGATGTGCAGAATTTAACTCGGAAATAAGGAAAATTGGACGAGAAATGCACAAAAGTGTTTGAAAATTTTTAAAGTCGATTATCTCGGAAACTATGAGAGATAGAGGCCTCAAACTTTACATCTATTTAGAGCCTCCTTCAGGCTTGAGATGTGCAGAATTTAACTCGGAAATAAGGAAAATTGGACGAGAAATGCACAAAAGTGTTTGAAAATTTTTAAAGTCGATTATCTCGGAAACTATGAGAAATAGAGGCCTCAAACTTTACATCTGTTTAGAGCCTCCTTCAGGCTTGAGATGTGCAGAATTTAACTCGGAAATAAGGAAAATTGGACGAGAAATGCACAAAAGTGTTTGAAAATTTTTAAAGTCGATTATCTCGGAAACTATGAGAGATAGAGGCCTCAAACTTTACATCTATTTAGAGCCTCCTTCAGGCTTGAGATGTGCAGAATTTAACTCGGAAATAAGGAAAATTGGACGAGAAATGCACAAAAGTGTTTGAAAATTTTTAAAGTCGATTATCTCGGAAACTATGAGAAATAGAGGCCTCAAACTTTACATCTGTTTAGAGCCTCCTTCAGGCTTGAGATGTGCAGAATTTAACTCGGAAATAAGGAAAATTGGACGAGAAATGCACAAAAGTGTTTGAAAATTTTTAAAGTCGATTATCTCGGAAACTATGAGAAATAGAGGCCTCAAACTTTACATCTGTTTAGAGCCTCCTTCAGGCTTGAGATGTGCAGAATTTAACTCGGAAATAAGGAAAATTGGACGAGAAATGCACAAAAGTGTTTGAAAATTTTTAAAGTCGATTATCTCGGAAACTATGAGAGAAGGCCTCAAACTTTACATCTATTTAGAGCCTCCTTCAGGCTTGAGATGTGCAGAATTTAACTCGGAAATAAGGAAAATTGGACGAGAAATGCACAAGTGTTTGAAAATTTTTAAAGTCGATTATCTCGGAAACTATGAGAAATAGAGGCCTCAAACTTTACATCTGTTTAGAGCCTCCTTCAGGCTTGAGATGTGCAGAATTTAACTCGGAAATAAGGAAAATTGGACGAGAAATGCACAAAAGTGTTTCAAAATTTTTAAAGTCGATTATCTCGGAAACTATGAGAGATAGAGGCCTCAAACTTTACATCTGTTAGAACCTCCTTCAGGCTTGAGACGTGCAGAATTTAATTCGGAAACAAGGAAAAATTGCACGAGAAATGCATAAAAGTGTTTGAAAATCTTTAAAGTCGATTATCTCGGAAACTATGAGAGATAGGGGCCTCAAACTTTGCATCTGTTTAGAGCCTCCTTCAGGCTTGAGATGTGCAGAATTTAACTCGGAAACAAGGAAAATTGGACGAGAATTGCACGAAAGTGTTTGAAAATCTTTAAAGTCGATTATCTCGGAAACTATGAGAGATAGGGGCCTCAAAACTTTACATCTGTTTAGAGCCTCCTTCAGGCTTGAGATGTGCAGAATTTAACTCGGAAATAAGGTAAATTGGACGAGAAATGCACAAAAGTGTTTGAAAATTTTTAAAGTCGATTATCTCGGAAACTATGAGAGATAGAGGCCTCAAACTTTACATCTGTTTAGAGCCTCCTTCAGGCTTGAGATGTGCAGAATTTAACTCGGAAACAAGGAAAATTGGACGAGAAATGCAGGAGAGTGTTTGAAAATCTTTAAAGTCGATTATATCGGAAACTATGAGAGATAGGGGCCTCAAACTTTACATCTGTTTAGTGCCTCCTTCAGGCTTGAGATTTGCAGAACTTAACTCGGAAATAAGGAAAATTGGACGAGAAAGGCACCAAAGTGTCTGAAAATCTTTAAAATCGATTATCTCGGAAACTATGAGAAATAGAGGCCTCAAACTTTACATCTGTTTAGTGCCTCCTTCAGGCTTGAAATTTGCAGAACTTAACTCGGAAATAAGGAAAATTGGACGAGAAATGCACGAAAGTGTTTGAAAATCTTTAAAGTCGATTATCTCGGAAACTATGAGAGATAGGTACCTCAAATTTTGCATCTGTATAGAGCCTCCTTCAGGCTTGAGCTGTGTAAAATTTCACTTGGAAATGAGGTAAATTGGACGAGAAAAGCATTAAAGTGTTTGAAAATCTTTAAAGTCGATTATCTCGGAAACTATGAGAGATAGGGGCCTCAAACTTTGCATCTGTTTAGAGCCTCCTTCAGGCTTGAGATGTGCAGAATTTAACTCGGAAACAAGGAAAATTGGACGAGAAGTGCATAAAAGTGTTTGAAAATCTTTAAAGTCGATTATCTCGGAAACTATGAGAGATAGAGGCCTCAAACTTTACATCTGTTTAGAGCCTCCTTCAGGCTTGAGATGTGCAGAATTTAACTCGGAAACAAGGAAAATTGGACGAGAAATGCACGAAAGTGTTTGAAAATCTTTAAAGTCGATTATCTCGGAAACTATGAGAGATAAGGGCCTCAAAGTTTGCATCTGTTTAGAGCCTCCTTCAGGTTTGAGATGTGCAGAATTTAACTCGGAAACAAGGAAAATTGGACGAGAAATGCATAAAAGTGTTTGAAAATCTTTAAAGTCGATTATATCGGAAACTATGAGAGATAGGGGCCTCAAACTTTACATCTGTTTAGAGCCTCCTTCAGGTTTGAGATGTGCAGAATTTAACTCGGAAATAAGGAAAATTGGACGAGAAATGCACAAAAGTGTTTGAAAATTTTTAAAGTCGATTATCTCGGAAACTATGAGAAATAGAGGCCTCAAACTTTACATCTGTTTAGAGCCTCCTTCAGGCTTGAGATGTGCAGAATTTAACTCGGAAATAAGGAAAATTGGACGAGAAAGGCACCAAAGTGTCTGAAAATCTTTAAAGTCGATTATATCGGAAACTATGAGGGATAGGGGCCTCAAACCTTGCATCTGTTTAGAGCCTCCTTCAGGCTTGAGCTGTGTAAAATTTCACTTGGAAATGAGGTGAGTTGGACGAGAAAAGCATTAAAGTGTTTGAAAATCTTTAAAGTCGATTATCCCGGAAACTATGAGAGACAGGGGCCTCAAACTTTGCATCTGTTTAGTGCCTCCTTCAGGCTTGAGATGTGCAGAATTTAACTCGGAAATAAGGAAAATTGGACGAGAAATGCACAAAAGTGTTTGAAAATTTTAAAAGTCGATTATCTCGGAAACTATGAGGGATAGGGGCATCAAACCTTGCATCAGTTTAGAACCTCCTTCAGGCTTGAGATGTGCAGAATTTAACTCGGAAGTGAGGAGAATTGGACGAGAGATGCACAAAAGTGTTTGAAAATCTTTAAAGTCGATTATCTCGGAAACTATGAGAGATAGGGGCCTCAAACTTTACATCTGTTTAGAGCCTCCTTCAGGTTTGAGATGTGCAGAATTTAACTCGGAAATAAGGAAAATTGGACGAGAAATGCACAAAAGCGTTTGAAAATTTTTAAAGTCGATTATCTCGGAAACTATGAGAAATAGAGGCCTCAAACTTTACATCTGTTTAGAGCCTCCTTCAGGCTTGAGATGTGCAGAATTTAACTCGGAAATAAGGAAAATTGGACGAGAAATGCACAAAAGTGTTTGAAAATTTTTAAAGTCGATTATCTCGGAAACTATGAGAGATAGAGGCCTCAAACTTTACATCTGTTTAGAGCCTCCTTCAGGCTTGAGATGTGCAGAATTTAACTCGGAAATAAGGAAAATTGGACGAGAAATGCACAAAAGTGTTTGAAAATCTTTAAAGTCGATTATCTCGAAAACTATGAGAGATAGAGGCCTCAAACTTTACATCTGTTTAGAACCTCCTTCAGGCTTGAGACGTGCAGAATTTAATTCGGAAACAAGGAAAATTGGACGAGAAATGCACAAAAGTGTTTGAAAATTTTTAAAGTCGATTATCTCGAAAACTATGAGAGATAGGTGCCTCAAATTTTGCATCTGTTTAGAGCCTCCTTCAGGCTTGAGATGTGCAGAATTTAACTCGGAAATAAGGAAAATTGGACGAGAAAGGCACCACAGTGTCTGAAAATCTTTAAAGTCGATTATCTCGGAAACTATGAGGGATAGGGGCCTCAAACCTTGCATCTGTTTAGAACCTCCTTCAGGCTTGAGATGTGCAGAGTTTAACTCGGAAGTGAGGAGAATTGGACGAGAGATGCACAAAAGTGTTTGAAAATCTTTAAAGTCGATTATCTCGGAAACTATGAGAGATAGGGGCCTCAAACTTTACATCTGTTTAGAGCCTCCTTCAGGCTTGAGATGTGCAGAATTTAACTCGGAAATAAGGAAAATTGGACGAGAAATGCACAAAAGTGTTTGAAAATTTTTAATGTCGATTATCTCGGAAACTATGAGAAATAGAGGCCTCAAACTTTACATCTGTTTAGAGCCTCCTTCAGGCTTGAGATGTGCAGAATTTAACTCGGAAATAAGGAAAATTGGACGAGAAATGCACAAAAGTGTTTGAAAATTTTTAAAGTCGATTATCTCGGAAACTATGAGAGATAGAGGCCTCAAACTTTACATCTGTTTAGAACCTCCTTCAGGCTTGAGATGTGCAGAATTTAATTCGGAAACATGGAAAATTGGACGAGAAATGCACAAAAGTGTTTGAAAATTTTTAAAGTCGATTATCTCGAAAACTATGAGAGATAGGTGCCTCAAATTTTGCATCTGTTTAGAGCCTCCTTCAGGCTTGAGATGTGCAGAATTTAACTCGGAAATAAGGAAAATTGGACGAGAAAGGCACCACAGTGTCTGAAAATCTTTAAAGTCGATTATCTCGGAAACTATGAGGGATAGGGGCCTCAAACCTTGCATCTGTTTAGAACCTCCTTCAGGCTTGAGATGTGCAGAATTTAACTCGGAAGTGAGGAGAATTGGACGAGAGATGCACAAAAGTGTTTCAAAATCTTTAAAGTCGATTATCTCGGAAACTATGAGAGATAGGGGCCTCAAACTTTACATCTGTTTAGAGCCTCCTTCAGGCTTGAGATGTGCAGAATTTAACTCGGAAATAAGGAAAATTGGACGAGAAATGCATAAAAGTGTTTGAAAATCTTTAAAGTCGATTATCTCGGAAACTATGAGGGATAGGGGCCTCAAACCTTGCATCTGTTTAGAACCTCCTTCAGGCTTGAGATGTGCAGAATTTAACTCAGAAATAAGGAAAATTGGACGAGAAATGCACAAAAGTGTTTGAAAATTTTTAAAGTCGATTATCTCGAAAACTATGAGAGATAGAGGCCTCAAACTTTACACCTATTTAGAGCCTCCTTCAGGCTTGAGATGTGCAGAATTTAACTCGGAAATAAGGAAAATTGGACGAGAAAGGCACCACAGTGTCTGAAAATCTTTAAAATCGATTATCTCGGAAACTATGAGAGATAGGTACCTCAAATTTTGCATCTGTTTAGAGCCTCCTTCATTCTTGAGATGTGCAGAATTTAACTCGGAAATAAGGAAAATTGGACGAGAAAGGCACCAAAGTGTCTGAAAATCTTTAAAGTCGATTATCTCGGAAACTATGAGGGATAGGGGCCTCGAACCTTGCATCTGTTTAGAGCCTCCTTCAGGCTTGAGCTGTGTAAAATTTCACTTGGAAATGAGGTGAGTTGGACGAGAAAAGCATTAAAGTGTTTGAAAATCTTTAAAGTCGATTATCCCGGAAACTATGAGAGATAGGGGCCTCAAACTTTGCATCTGTTTAGAGCCTGCTTCAGGCTTGAGATGTGCAGAATTTAACTCGGAAACAAGGAAAATTGCACGAGAAATGCACAAAAGTGTTTGAAAATCTTTAAAGTCGATTATATCGGAAACTATGAGAGATAGGGGCCTCAAAACTTTACATCTGTTTAGAGCCTCCTTCAGGCTTGAGATGTGCAGAATTTAACTCGGAAATAAGGAAAATTGGTCGAGAAATGCACAAAAGTGTTTGAAAATTTTTAAAGTCGATTATCTCGGAAACTATGAGAGATAGGGGCCTCAAACTATACATCTGTTTAGTGCCTCCTTCAGGTTTGAGATGTGCAGAATTTAGCTCGGAAATAAGGAAAATTGGACGAGAAATGCACAAAAGTGTTAAAAATTTTTAAAGTCGATTATCTCGGAAACTATGAGAGATAGAGGCCTCAAACTTTACATCTGTTTAGAGCCTCCTTCAGGCTTGAGATGTGCAGAATTTAACTCGGAAATAAGGAAAATTGGACGAGAAATGCACAAAAGTGTTTGAAAATTTTTAAAGTCGATTATCTCGGAAACTATGAGAAATAGAGGCCTCAAACTTTACATCTGTTTAGAGCCTCCTTCAGGCTTGAGATGTGCAGAATTTAACTCGGAAATAAGGAAAATTGGACGAGAAATGCACAAAAGTGTTAAAAATTTTTAAAGTCGATTATCTCGGAAACTATGAGAGACAGGGGCCTCAAACTTTACATCTGTTTGGAGCCTCCTTCAGGCTTGAGATGTGCAGAATTTAACTCGGAAATAAGGAAAATTGGACGAGAAATGCACAAAAGTGTTTGAAAATTTTTAAAGTCGATTATCTCGGAAACTATGAGAAATAGAGGCCTCAAACTTTACATCTGTTTAGAGCCTCCTTCAGGCTTGAGATGTGCAGAATTTAGCTCGGAAATAAGGAAAATTGGACGAGAAATGCACAAAAGTGTTAAAAATTTTTAAAGTCGATTATCTCGGAAACTATGAGAGATAGGGGCCTCAAACTTTACATCTGTTTAGAGCCTCCTTCAGGCTTGAGATGTGCAGAATTTAACTCGGAAATAAGGAAAATTGGACGAGAAATGCACAAAAGTGTTTGAAAATTTTTAAAGTCGATTATCTCGGAAACTATGAGAGATAGAGGCCTCAAACTTTACATCTGTTTAGAGCCTCCTTCAGGCTTGAGATGTGCAGAGTTTAACTCGGAAATAAGGAAAATTGGACGAGAAATGCACAAAAGTGTTTGAAAATTTTTAAAGTCGATTATCTCGGAAACTATGAGAGATAGAGGCCTCAAACTTTACATCTGTTTAGAGCCTGCTTCAGGCTTGAGATGTGCAGAATTTAACTCGGAAACAAGGAAAATTGCACGAGAAAGGCATAAAAGTGTTTGAAAATCTTTAAAGTCGATTATCTCGGAAACTATGAGAGATAGAGGCCTCAAACTTTACATCTGTTTAGAGCCTCCTTCAGGCTTGAGATGTGCAGAATTTAACTCGGAAACAAGGAAAATTGGACGAGAAATGCACGAAAGTGTTTGAAAATCTTTAAAGTCGATTATCTCGGAAACTATGAGAGATAAGGGCCTCAAAGTTTGCATCTGTTTAGAGCCTCCTTCAGGTTTGAGATGTGCAGAATTTAACTCGGAAACAAGGAAAATTGGACGAGAAATGCATAAAAGTGTTTGAAAATCTTTAAAGTCGATTATCTCGGAAACTATGAGAGATAGGGGCCTCAAACTTTACATCTGTTTAGAGCCTCCTTCATGTTTGAGATGTGCAGAATTTAACTCGGAAATAAGGAAAATTGGACGAGAAATGCACAAAAGTGTTTGAAAATTTTTAAAGTCGATTATCTCGGAAACTATGAGAAATAGAGGCCTCAAACTTTACATCTGTTTAGAGCCTCCTTCAGGCTTGAGATGTGCAGAATTTAACTCGGAAATAAGGAAAATTGGACGAGAAATGCACAAAAGTGTTTGAAAATTTTTAAAGTCGATTATCTCGGAAACTATGAGAGATAGAGGCCTCAAACTTTACATCTGTTTAGAGCCTCCTTCAGGCTTGAGATGTGCAGAATTTAACTCGGAAATAAGGAAAATTGGACGAGAAATGCACAAAAGTGTTTGAAAATTTTTAAAGTCGATTATCTCGGAAACTATGAGAGATAGAGGCCTCAAACTTTACATCTGTTTAGAGCCTCCTTCAGGCTTGAGATGTGCAGAATTTAACTCAGAAATAAGGAAAATTGGACGAGAAATGCACAAAAGTGTTTGAAAATTTGTAAAGTCGATTATCTCGGAAACTATGAGAAATAGAGGCCTCAAACTTTACATCTGTTTAGAGCCTCCTTCAGGCTTGAGATGTGCAGAATTTAACTCGGAAATAAGGAAAATTGGACGAGAAATGCACAAAAGTGTTAAAAATTTTTAAAGTCGATTATCTCGGAAACTATGAGAGACAGGGGCCTCAAACTTTACATCTGTTTAGAGCCTCCTTCAGGCTTGAGATGTGCAGAATTTAACTCGGAAATAAGGAAAATTGGACGAGAAATGCACAAAAGTGTTTGAAAATTTTTAAAGTCGATTATCTCGGAAACTATGAGAAATAGAGGCCTCAAACTTTACATCTGTTTAGAGCCTCCTTCAGGCTTGAGATGTGCAGAATTTAGCTCGGAAATAAGGAAAATTGGACGAGAAATGCACAAAAGTGTTAAAAATTTTAAAGTCGATTATCTCGGAAACTATGAGAGATAGGGGCCTCAAACTTTACATCTGTTTAGAGCCTCCTTCAGGCTTGAGATGTGCAGAATTTAACTCGGAAATAAGGAAAATTGGACGAGAAATGCACAAAAGTGTTTGAAAATTTTTAAAGTCGATTATCTCGGAAACTATGAGAGATAGAGGCCTCAAACTTTACATCTGTTTAGAGCCTGCTTCAGGCTTGAGATGTGCAGAATTTAACTCGGAAACAAGGAAAATTGCACGAGAAAGGCATAAAAGTGTTTGAAAATCTTTAAAGTCGATTATCTCGGAAACTATGAGAGATAGAGGCCTCAAACTTTACATCTGTTTACAGCCTCCTTCAGGCTTGAGATGTGCAGAATTTAACTCGGAAACAAGGAAAATTGGACGAGAAATGCACGAAAGTGTTTGAAAATCTTTAAAGTCGATTATCTCGGAAACTATGAGAGATAAGGGCCTCAAAGTTTGCATCTGTTTAGAGCCTCCTTCAGGTTTGAGATGTGCAGAATTTAACTCGGAAACAAGGAAAATTGGACGAGAAATGCATAAAAGTGTTTGAAAATCTTTAAAGTCGATTATATCGGAAACTATGAGAGATAGGGGCCTCAAACTTTACATCTGTTTAGAGCCTCCTTCAGGTTTGAGATGTGCAGAATTTAACTCGGAAATAAGGAAAATTGGACGAGAAATGCACAAAAGTGTTTGAAAATTTTTAAAGTCGATTATCTCGGAAACTATGAGAAATAGAGGCCTCAAACTTTACATCTGTTTAGAGCCTCCTTCAGGCTTGAGATGTGCAGAATTTAACTCGGAAATAAGGAAAATTGGACGAGAAATGCACAAAAGTGTTTGAAAATTTTTAAAGTCGATTATCTCGGAAACTATGAGAGATAGAGGCCTCAAACTTTACATCTATTTAGAGCCTCCTTCAGGCTTGAGATGTGCAGAATTTAACTCGGAAATAAGGAAAATTGGACGAGAAATGCACAAGTGTTTGAAAATCTTTAAAATCGATTATCTCGGAAACTATGAGAAATAGAGGCCTCAAACTTTACATCTGTTTAGAGCCTCCTTCAGGCTTGAGATGTGCAGAATTTAACTCGGAAATAAGGAAAATTGGACGAGAAATGCACAAAAGTGTTTGAAAATTTTTAAAGTCGATTATCTCGGAAACTATGAGAAATAGAGGCCTCAAACTTTACATCTGTTTAGAGCCTCCTTCAGGCTTGAGATGTGCAGAATTTAACTCGGAAATAAGGAAAATTGGACGAGAAATGCACAAAAGTGTTTGAAAATTTTTAAAGTCGATTATCTCGGAAACTATGAGAGATAGAGGCCTCAAACTTTACATCTATTTAGAGCCTCCTTCAGGCTTGAGATGTGCAGAATTTAACTCGGAAATAAGGAAAATTGGACGAGAAATGCACAAGTGTTTGAAAATTTTTAAAGTCGATTATCTCGGAAACTATGAGAGATAGGGGCCTCAAACTATACATCTGTTTAGTGCCTCCTTCAGGCTTGAGATGTGCAGAATTTAGCTCGGAAATAAGGAAAATTGGACGAGAAATGCACAAAAGTGTTAAAAATTTTTAAAGTCGATTATCTCGGAAACTATGAGAGATAGAGGCCTCAAACTTTACATCTGTTTAGAGCCTCCTTCAGGCTTGAGATGTGCAGAATTTAACTCGGAAATAAGGAAAATTGGACGAGAAATGCACAAAAGTGTTTGAAAATTTTTAAAGTCGATTATCTCGGAAACTATGAGAAATAGAGGCCTCAAACTTTACATCTGTTTAGAGCCTCCTTCAGGCTTGAGATGTGCAGAATTTAACTCGGAAATAAGGAAAATTGGACGAGAAATGCACAAAAGTGTTAAAAATTTTTAAAGTCGATTATCTCGGAAACTATGAGAGACAGGGGCCTCAAACTTTACATCTGTTTGGAGCCTCCTTCAGGCTTGAGATGTGCAGAATTTAACTCGGAAATAAGGAAAATTGGACGAGAAATGCACAAAAGTGTTTGAAAATTTTTAAAGTCGATTATCTCGGAAACTATGAGAAATAGAGGCCTCAAACTTTACATCTGTTTAGAGCCTCCTTCAGGCTTGAGA
This sequence comes from Phlebotomus papatasi, assembly GCF_024763615.1. Taxonomy (NCBI): domain Eukaryota; kingdom Metazoa; phylum Arthropoda; class Insecta; order Diptera; family Psychodidae; genus Phlebotomus; species Phlebotomus papatasi. The sequence continues at coordinate 19,471 of NW_026604767.1, forward strand.
TGTGCAGAATTTAGCTCGGAAATAAGGAAAATTGGACGAGAAATGCACAAAAGTGTTAAAAATTTTTAAAGTCGATTATCTCGGAAACTATGAGAGATAGGGGCCTCAAACTTTACATCTGTTTAGAGCCTCCTTCAGGCTTGAGATGTGCAGAATTTAACTCGGAAATAAGGAAAATTGGACGAGAAATGCACAAAAGTGTTTGAAAATTTTTAAAGTCGATTATCTCGGAAACTATGAGAGATAGAGGCCTCAAACTTTACATCTGTTTAGAGCCTCCTTCAGGCTTGAGATGTGCAGAGTTTAACTCGGAAATAAGGAAAATTGGACGAGAAATGCACAAAAGTGTTTGAAAATTTTTAAAGTCGATTATCTCGGAAACTATGAGAGATAGAGGCCTCAAACTTTACATCTGTTTAGAGCCTGCTTCAGGCTTGAGATGTGCAGAATTTAACTCGGAAACAAGGAAAATTGCACGAGAAAGGCATAAAAGTGTTTGAAAATCTTTAAAGTCGATTATCTCGGAAACTATGAGAGATAGAGGCCTCAAACTTTACATCTGTTTAGAGCCTCCTTCAGGCTTGAGATGTGCAGAATTTAACTCGGAAACAAGGAAAATTGGACGAGAAATACACGAAAGTGTTTGAAAATCTTTAAAGTCGATTATCTCGGAAACTATGAGAGATAAGGGCCTCAAAGTTTGCATCTGTTTAGAGCCTCCTTCAGGTTTGAGATGTGCAGAATTTAACTCGGAAACAAGGAAAATTGGACGAGAAATGCATAAAAGTGTTTGAAAATCTTTAAAGTCGATTATCTCGGAAACTATGAGAGATAGGGGCCTCAAACTTTACATCTGTTTAGAGCCTCCTTCATGTTTGAGATGTGCAGAATTTAACTCGGAAATAAGGAAAATTGGACGAGAAATGCACAAAAGTGTTTGAAAATTTTTAAAGTCGATTATCTCGGAAACTATGAGAAATAGAGGCCTCAAACTTTACATCTGTTTAGAGCCTCCTTCAGGCTTGAGATGTGCAGAATTTAACTCGGAAATAAGGAAAATTGGACGAGAAATGCACAAAAGTGTTTGAAAATTTTTAAAGTCGATTATCTCGGAAACTATGAGAGATAGAGGCCTCAAACTTTACATCTGTTTAGAGCCTCCTTCAGGCTTGAGATGTGCAGAATTTAACTCGGAAATAAGGAAAATTGGACGAGAAATGCACAAAAGTGTTTGAAAATTTTTAAAGTCGATTATCTCGGAAACTATGAGAGATAGAGGCCTCAAACTTTACATCTGTTTAGAGCCTCCTTCAGGCTTGAGATGTGCAGAATTTAACTCAGAAATAAGGAAAATTGGACGAGAAATGCACAAAAGTGTTTGAAAATTTGTAAAGTCGATTATCTCGGAAACTATGAGAAATAGAGGCCTCAAACTTTACATCTGTTTAGAGCCTCCTTCAGGCTTGAGATGTGCAGAATTTAACTCGGAAATAAGGAAAATTGGACGAGAAATGCACAAAAGTGTTAAAAATTTTTAAAGTCGATTATCTCGGAAACTATGAGAGACAGGGGCCTCAAACTTTACATCTGTTTAGAGCCTCCTTCAGGCTTGAGATGTGCAGAATTTAACTCGGAAATAAGGAAAATTGGACGAGAAATGCACAAAAGTGTTTGAAAATTTTTAAAGTCGATTATCTCGGAAACTATGAGAAATAGAGGCCTCAAACTTTACATCTGTTTAGAGCCTCCTTCAGGCTTGAGATGTGCAGAATTTAGCTCGGAAATAAGGAAAATTGGACGAGAAATGCACAAAAGTGTTAAAAATTTTTAAAGTCGATTATCTCGGAAACTATGAGAGATAGGGGCCTCAAACTTTACATCTGTTTAGAGCCTCCTTCAGGCTTGAGATGTGCAGAATTTAACTCGGAAATAAGGAAAATTGGACGAGAAATGCACAAAAGTGTTTGAAAATTTTTAAAGTCGATTATCTCGGAAACTATGAGAGATAGAGGCCTCAAACTTTACATCTGTTTAGAGCCTCCTTCAGGCTTGAGATGTGCAGAGTTTAACTCGGAAATAAGGAAAATTGGACGAGAAATGCACAAAAGTGTTTGAAAATTTTTAAAGTCGATTATCTCGGAAACTATGAGAGATAGAGGCCTCAAACTTTACATCTGTTTAGAGCCTGCTTCAGGCTTGAGATGTGCAGAATTTAACTCGGAAACAAGGAAAATTGCACGAGAAAGGCATAAAAGTGTTTGAAAATCTTTAAAGTCGATTATCTCGGAAACTATGAGAGATAGAGGCCTCAAACTTTACATCTGTTTACAGCCTCCTTCAGGCTTGAGATGTGCAGAATTTAACTCGGAAACAAGGAAAATTGGACGAGAAATGCACGAAAGTGTTTGAAAATCTTTAAAGTCGATTATCTCGGAAACTATGAGAGATAAGGGCCTCAAAGTTTGCATCTGTTTAGAGCCTCCTTCAGGTTTGAGATGTGCAGAATTTAACTCGGAAACAAGGAAAATTGGACGAGAAATGCATAAAAGTGTTTGAAAATCTTTAAAGTCGATTATATCGGAAACTATGAGAGATAGGGGCCTCAAACTTTACATCTGTTTAGAGCCTCCTTCAGGTTTGAGATGTGCAGAATTTAACTCGGAAATAAGGAAAATTGGACGAGAAATGCACAAAAGTGTTTGAAAATTTTTAAAGTCGATTATCTCGGAAACTATGAGAAATAGAGGCCTCAAACTTTACATCTGTTTAGAGCCTCCTTCAGGCTTGAGATGTGCAGAATTTAACTCGGAAATAAGGAAAATTGGACGAGAAATGCACAAAAGTGTTTGAAAATTTTTAAAGTCGATTATCTCGGAAACTATGAGAGATAGAGGCCTCAAACTTTACATCTATTTAGAGCCTCCTTCAGGCTTGAGATGTGCAGAATTTAACTCGGAAATAAGGAAAATTGGACGAGAAATGCACAAGTGTTTGAAAATCTTTAAAATCGATTATCTCGAAATTTTTAAAGTCGATTATCTCGGAAACTATGAGAAATAGAGGCCTCAAACTTTACATCTGTTTAGAGCCTCCTTCAGGCTTGAGATGTGCAGAATTTAACTCGGAAATAAGGAAAATTGGACGAGAAATGCACAAAAGTGTTTGAAAATTTTTAAAGTCGATTATCTCGGAAACTATGAGAGATAGAGGCCTCAAACTTTACATCTATTTAGAGCCTCCTTCAGGCTTGAGATGTGCAGAATTTAACTCGGAAATAAGGAAAATTGGACGAGAAATGCACAAAAGTGTTTGAAAATTTTTAAAGTCGATTATCTCGGAAACTATGAGAAATAGAGGCCTCAAACTTTACATCTGTTTAGAGCCTCCTTCAGGCTTGAGATGTGCAGAATTTAACTCGGAAATAAGGAAAATTGGACGAGAAATGCACAAAAGTGTTTGAAAATTTTTAAAGTCGATTATCTCGGAAACTATGAGAGATAGAGGCCTCAAACTTTACATCTATTTAGAGCCTCCTTCAGGCTTGAGATGTGCAGAATTTAACTCGGAAATAAGGAAAATTGGACGAGAAATGCACAAAAGTGTTTGAAAATTTTTAAAGTCGATTATCTCGGAAACTATGAGAGATAGAGGCCTCAAACTTTACATCTATTTAGAGCCTCCTTCAGGCTTGAGATGTGCAGAATTTAACTCGGAAATAAGGAAAATTGGACGAGAAATGCACAAAAGTGTTTGAAAATTTTTAAAGTCGATTATCTCGGAAACTATGAGAAATAGAGGCCTCAAACTTTACATCTGTTTAGAGCCTCCTTCAGGCTTGAGATGTGCAGAATTTAGCTCGGAAATAAGGAAAATTGGACGAGAAATGCACAAAAATGTTAAAAATTTTTAAAGTCGATTATCTCGGAAACTATGAGAGATAGGGGCCTCAAACTTTACATCTGTTTAGAGGCCTCCTTCAGGCTTGAGATGTGCAGAATTTAACTCGGAAATAAGGAAAATTGGACGAGAAATGCACAAAAGTGTTTGAAAATTTTTAAAGTCGATTATCTCGGAAACTATGAGAGATAGAGGCCTCAAACTTTACATCTATTTAGAGCCTCCTTCAGGCTTGAGATGTGCAGAATTTAACTCGGAAATAAGGAAAATTGGACGAGAAATGCACAAGTGTTTGAAAATTTTTAAAGTCGATTATCTCGGAAACTATGAGAAATAGAGGCCTCAAACTTTACATCTGTTTAGAGCCTCCTTCAGGCTTGAGATGTGCAGAATTTAACTCGGAAATAAGGAAAATTGGACGAGAAATGCACAAAAGTGTTTCAAAATTTTTAAAGTCGATTATCTCGGAAACTATGAGAGATAGAGGCCTCAAACTTTACATCTGTTTAGAACCTCCTTCAGGCTTGAGACGTGCAGAATTTAATTCGGAAACAAGGAAAATTGCACGAGAAATGCATAAAAGTGTTTGAAAATCTTTAAAGTCGATTATCTCGGAAACTATGAGAGATAGGGTCCTCAAACTTTGCATCTGTTTAGAGCCTCCTTCAGGCTTGAGATGTGCAGAATTTAACTCGGAAACAAGGAAAATTGGACGAGAAATGCACGAAAGTGTTTGAAAATCTTTAAAGTCGATTATCTCGGAAACTATGAGAGATAGGGGCCTCAAAACTTTACATCTGTTTAGAGCCTCCTTCAGGCTTGAGATGTGCAGAATTTAACTCGGAAATAAGGTAAATTGGACGAGAAATGCACAAAAGTGTTTGAAAATTTTTAAAATCGATTATCTCGGAAACTATGAGAGATAGAGGCCTCAAACTTTACATCTGTTTAGAGCCTCCTTCAGGCTTGAGATGTGCAGAATTTAACTCGGAAACAAGGAAAATTGGACGAGAAATGCACGAAAGTGTTTGAAAATCTTTAAAGTCGATTATATCGGAAACTATGAGAGATAGGGGCCTCAAACTTTACATCTGTTTAGTGCCTCCTTCAGGCTTGAGATTTGCAGAACTTAACTCGGAAATAAGGAAAATTGGACGAGAAAGGCACCAAAGTGTCTGAAAATCTTTAAAATCGATTATCTCGGAAACTATGAGAAATAGAGGCCTCAAACTTTACATCTGTTTAGTGCCTCCTTCAGGCTTGAAATTTGCAGAACTTAACTCGGAAATAAGGAAAATTGGACGAGAAATGCATAAAAGTGTTTGAAAATCTTTAAAGTCGATTATATCGGAAACTATGAGAGATAGGGGCCTCAAACTTTACATCTGTTTAGAGCCTCCTTCAGGCTTGAGATGTGCAGAATTTAACTCGGAAATAAGGAAAATTGGACGAGAAGTGCATAAAAGTGTTTGAAAATCTTTAAAGTCGATTATCTCGGAAACTATGAGAGATAGGGGCCTCAAACTTTGCATCTGTTTAGAGCCTCCTTCAGGCTTGAGATGTGCAGAATTTAACTCGGAAACAAGGAAAATTGGACGAGAAGTGCATAAAAGTGTTTGAAAATCTTTAAAGTCGATTATCTCGGAAACTATGAGAGATAGGGGCCTCAAACTTTGCATCTGTTTAGAGCCTCCTTCAGGCTTGAGATGTGCAGAATTTAACTCGGAAACAAGGAAAATTGAACGAGAAATGCACGAAAGTGTTTGAAAATCTTTAAAGTCGATTATATCGGAAACTATGAGAGATAGGGGCCTCAAACTTTGCATCTGTTTAGAGCCTCCTTCAGGCTTGAGATGTGCAGAATTTAACTCGGAAACAAGGAAAATTGAACGAGAAATGCACGAAAGTGTTTGAAAATCTTTAAAGTCGATTATATCGGAAACTATGAGAGATAGGGGCCTCAAACTTTACATCTGTTTAGAGCCTCCTTCAGGCTTGAGATGTGCAGAATTTAACTCGGAAATAAGGAAAATTGGACGAGATAGGCACCAAAGTGTCTGAAAATCTTTAAAGTCGATTATCTCGGAAACTATGAGAAATAGAGGCCTCAAACTTTACATCTGTTTAGAGCCTCCTTCAGGCTTGAGATGTGCAGAATTTAACTCGGAAACAAGGAAAATTGGACGAGAAATGCACGAAAGTGTTTGAAAATCTTTAAAGTCGATTATATCGGAAACTATGAGAGATAGGGGCCTCAAACTTTGCATCTGTTTAGAGCCTCCTTCAGGCTTGAGATGTGCAGAATTTAACTCGGAAACAAGGAAAATTGAACGAGAAATGCACGAAAGTGTTTGAAAATCTTTAAAGTCGATTATATCGGAAACTATGAGAGATAGGGGCCTCAAACTTTACATCTGTTTAGAGCCTCCTTCAGGCTTGAGATGTGCAGAATTTAACTCGGAAACAAGGAAAATTGGACGAGAAATGCACGAAAGTGTTTGAAAATCTTTAAAGTCGATTATCTCGGAAACTATGAGAGATAGGGGCCTCAAAACTTTACATCTGTTTAGAGCCTCCTTCAGGCTTGAGATGTGCAGAATTTAACTCGGAAATAAGGTAAATTGGACGAGAAATGCACAAAAGTGTTTGAAAATTTTTAAAATCGATTATCTCGGAAACTATGAGAGATAGAGGCCTCAAACTTTACATCTGTTTAGAGCCTCCTTCAGGCTTGAGATGTGCAGAATTTAACTCGGAAACAAGGAAAATTGGACGAGAAATGCACGAAAGTGTTTGAAAATCTTTAAAGTCGATTATATCGGAAACTATGAGAGATAGGGGCCTCAAACTTTACATCTGTTTAGTGCCTCCTTCAGGCTTGAGATTTGCAGAACTTAACTCGGAAATAAGGAAAATTGGACGAGAAAGGCACCAAAGTGTCTGAAAATCTTTAAAATCGATTATCTCGGAAACTATGAGAAATAGAGGCCTCAAACTTTACATCTGTTTAGTGCCTCCTTCAGGCTTGAGATGTGCAGAATTTAATTCGGAAACATGGAAAATTGGACGAGAAATGCACAAAAGTGTTTGAAAATTTTTAAAGTCGATTATCTCGAAAACTATGAGAGATAGGTGCCTCAAATTTTGCATCTGTTTAGAGCCTCCTTCAGGCTTGAGATGTGTAAAATTTCACTTGGAAATGAGGTAAGTTGGACGAGAAAAGCATTAAAGTGTTTGAAAATCTTTAAAGTCGATTATCTCGGAAACTATGAGAGATAGGGGCCTCAAACTTTGCATCTGTTTAGAGCCTCCTTCAGGCTTGAGATGTGCAGAATTTAACTCGGAAACAAGGAAAATTGGACGAGAAGTGAATAAAAGTGTTTGAAAATCTTTAAAGTCGATTATCTCGGAAACTATGAGAGATAGGGGCCTCAAATTTTGCATCTGTATAGAGCCTCCTTCAGGCTTGAGCTGTGTAAAATTTCACTTGGAAATGAGGTAAGTTGGACGAGAAAAGCATTAAAGTGTTTGAAAATCTTTAAAGTCGATTATCTCGGAAACTATGAGAGATAGGGGCCTCAAACTTTGCATCTGTTTAGAGCCTCCTTCAGGCTTGAGATGTGCAGAATTTAACTCGGAAACAAGGAAAATTGGACGAGAAGTGCATAAAAGTGTTTGAAAATCTTTAAAGTCGATTATCTCGGAAACTATGAGAGATAGGGGCCTCAAAGTTTGCATCTGTTTAGAGCCTCCTTCAGGTTTGAGATGTGCAGAATTTAACTCGGAAACAAGGAAAATTGGACGAGAAATGCATAAAAGTGTTTGAAAATCTTTAAAGTCGATTATATCGGAAACTATGAGAGATAGGGGCCTCAAACTTTACATCTGTTTAGAGCCTCCTTCAGGCTTGAGATGTGCAGAATTTAACTCGGAAATAAGGAAAATTGGACGAGAAAGGCACCAAAGTGTCTGAAAATCTTTAAAGTCGATTATCTCGGAAACTATGAGAAATAGAGGCCTCAAACTTTACATCTGTTTAGAGCCTCCTTCAGGCTTGAGATGTGCAGAATTTAACTCGGAAATAAGGAAAATTGGACGAGAAAGGCACCAAAGTGTCTGAAAATCTTTAAAGTCGATTATCTCGGAAACTATGAGGGATAGGGGCCTCAAACCTTGCATCTGTTTAGAGCCTCCTTCAGGCTTGAGCTGTGTAAAATTTCACTTGGAAATGAGGTGAGTTGGACGAGAAAAGCATTAAAGTGTTTGAAAATCTTTAAAGTCGATTATCCCGAAAACTATGAGAGACAGGGGCCTCAAACTTTACATCTGTTTAGTGCCTCCTTCAGGCTTGAGATGTGCAGAATTTAACTCGGAAATAAGGAAAATTGGACGAGAAATGCACAAAAGTGTTTGAAAATTTTTAAAGTCGATTATCTCGGAAACTATGAGGGATAGGGGCCTCAAACCTTGCATCTGTTTAGAACCTCCTTCAGGCTTGAGATGTGCAGAATTTAACTCGGAAGTGAGGAGAATTGGACGAGAAATGCACAAAAGTGTTTGAAAATCTTTAAAGTCGATTATCTCGGAAACTATGAGAGATAGGGGCCTCAAACTTTACATCTGTTTAGAGCCTCCTTCAGGTTTGAGATGTGCAGAATTTAACTCGGAAATAAGGAAAATTGGACGAGAAATGCACAAAAGTGTTTGAAAATTTTTAAAGTCGATTATCTCGGAAACTATGAGAAATAGAGGCCTCAAACTTTACATCTGTTTAGAGCCTCCTTCAGGCTTGAGATGTGCAGAATTTAACTCGGAAATAAGGAAAATTGGACAAGAAATGCACAAAAGTGTTTGAAAATTTTTAAAGTCGATTATCTCGGAAACTATGAGAGATAGAGGCCTCAAACTTTACATCTGTTTAGAACCTCCTTCAGGCTTGAGACGTGCAGAATTTAATTCGGAAACAAGGAAAATTGGACGAGAAAGGCACCAAAGTGTCTGAAAATCTTTAAAGTCGATTATCTCGGAAACTATGAGGGATAGGGGCCTCAAACCTTGCATCTGTTTAGAGCCTCCTTCAGGCTTGAGCTGTGTAAAATTTCACTTGGAAATGAGGTGAGTTGGACGAGAAAAGCATTAAAGTGTTTGAAAATCTTTAAAGTCGATTATCCCGGAAACTATGAGAGACAGGGGCCTCAAACTTTACATCTGTTTAGTGCCTCCTTCAGGCTTGAGATGTGCAGAATTTAACTCGGAAATAAGGAAAATTGGACGAGAAATGCACAAAAGTGTTTGAAAATTTTTAAAGTCGATTATCTCGGAAACTATGAGGGATAGGGGCCTCAAACCTTGCATCTGTTTAGAACCTCCTTCAGGCTTGAGATGTGCAGAATTTAACTCGGAAGTGAGGAGAATTGGACGAGAAATGCACAAAAGTGTTTGAAAATCTTTAAAGTCGATTATCTCGGAAACTATGAGAGATAGGGGCCTCAAACTTTACATCTGTTTAGAGCCTCCTTCAGGTTTGAGATGTGCAGAATTTAACTCGGAAATAAGGAAAATTGGACGAGAAATGCACAAAAGTGTTTGAAAATTTTTAAAGTCGATTATCTCGGAAACTATGAGAAATAGAGGCCTCAAACTTTACATCTGTTTAGAGCCTCCTTCAGGCTTGAGATGTGCAGAATTTAACTCGGAAATAAGGAAAATTGGACAAGAAATGCACAAAAGTGTTTGAAAATTTTTAAAGTCGATTATCTCGGAAACTATGAGAGATAGAGGCCTCAAACTTTACATCTGTTTAGAGCCTGCTTCAGGCTTGAGATGTGCAGAATTTAACTCGGAAACAAGGAAAATTGCACGAGAAAGGCATAAAAGTGTTTGAAAATCTTTAAAGTCGATTATCTCGGAAACTATGAGAGATAGGGGCCTCAAACTTTGCATCTGTTTAGAGCCTCCTTCAGGCTTGAGATGTGCAGAATTTAACTCGGAAACAAGGAAAATTGGACGAGAAGTGCATAAAAGTGTTTGAAAATCTTTAAAGTCGATTATCTCGGAAACTATGAGAGATAGGGGCCTCAAATTTTGCATCTGTATAGAGCCTCCTTCAGGCTTGAGCTGTGTAAAATTTCACTTGGAAATGAGGTAAGTTGGACGAGAAAAGCATTAAAGTGTTTGAAAATCTTTAAAGTCGATTATCTCGGAAACTATGAGAGATAGGGGCCTCAAACTTTGCATCTGTTTAGAGCCTCCTTCAGGCTTGAGATGTGCAGAATTTAACTCGGAAACAAGGAAAATTGGACGAGAAGTGCATAAAAGTGTTTGAAAATCTTTAAAGTCGATTATCTCGGAAACTATGAGAGATAGGGGCCTCAAAGTTTGCATCTGTTTAGAGCCTCCTTCAGGTTTGAGATGTGCAGAATTTAACTCGGAAACAAGGAAAATTGGACGAGAAATGCATAAAAGTGTTTGAAAATCTTTAAAGTCGATTATATCGGAAACTATGAGAGATAGGGGCCTCAAACTTTACATCTGTTTAGAGCCTCCTTCAGGCTTGAGATGTGCAGAATTTAACTCGGAAATAAGGAAAATTGGACGAGAAAGGCACCAAAGTGTCTGAAAATCTTTAAAGTCGATTATCTCGGAAACTATGAGAAATAGAGGCCTCAAACTTTACATCTGTTTAGAGCCTCCTTCAGGCTTGAGATGTGCAGAATTTAACTCGGAAATAAGGAAAATTGGACGAGAAAGGCACCAAAGTGTCTGAAAATCTTTAAAGTCGATTATCTCGGAAACTATGAGGGATAGGGGCCTCAAACCTTGCATCTGTTTAGAGCCTCCTTCAGGCTTGAGCTGTGTAAAATTTCACTTGGAAATGAGGTGAGTTGGACGAGAAAAGCATTAAAGTGTTTGAAAATCTTTAAAGTCGATTATCCCGGAAACTATGAGAGACAGGGGCCTCAAACTTTACATCTGTTTAGTGCCTCCTTCAGGCTTGAGATGTGCAGAATTTAACTCGGAAATAAGGAAAATTGGACGAGAAATGCACAAAAGTGTTTGAAAATTTTTAAAGTCGATTATCTCGGAAACTATGAGGGATAGGGGCCTCAAACCTTGCATCTGTTTAGAACCTCCTTCAGGCTTGAGATGTGCAGAATTTAACTCGGAAGTGAGGAGAATTGGACGAGAAATGCACAAAAGTGTTTGAAAATCTTTAAAGTCGATTATCTCGGAAACTATGAGAGATAGGGGCCTCAAACTTTACATCTGTTTAGAGCCTCCTTCAGGTTTGAGATGTGCAGAATTTAACTCGGAAATAAGGAAAATTGGACGAGAAATGCACAAAAGTGTTTGAAAATTTTTAAAGTCGATTATCTCGGAAACTATGAGAAATAGAGGCCTCAAACTTTACATCTGTTTAGAGCCTCCTTCAGGCTTGAGATGTGCAGAATTTAACTCGGAAATAAGGAAAATTGGACAAGAAATGCACAAAAGTGTTTGAAAATTTTTAAAGTCGATTATCTCGGAAACTATGAGAGATAGAGGCCTCAAACTTTACATCTATTTAGAGCCTCCTTCAGGCTTGAGATGTGCAGAATTTAACTCGGAAATAAGGAAAATTGGACGAGAAATGCACAAAAGTGTTTGAAAATTTTTAAAGTCGATTATCTCGGAAACTATGAGAAATAGAGGCCTCAAACTTTACATCTGTTTAGAGCCTCCTTCAGGCTTGAGATGTGCAGAATTTAGCTCGGAAATAAGGAAAATTGGACGAGAAATGCACAAAAATGTAAAAATTTTTAAAGTCGATTATCTCGGAAACTATGAGAGATAGGGGCCTCAAACTTTACATCTGTTTAGAGCCTCCTTCAGGCTTGAGATGTGCAGAATTTAACTCGGAAATAAGGAAAATTGGACGAGAAATGCACAAAAGTGTTTGAAAATTTTTAAAGTCGATTATCTCGGAAACTATGAGAGATAGAGGCCTCAAACTTTACATCTATTTAGAGCCTCCTTCAGGCTTGAGATGTGCAGAATTTAACTCGGAAATAAGGAAAATTGGACGAGAAATGCACAAGTGTTTGAAAATTTTTAAAGTCGATTATCTCGGAAACTATGAGAAATAGAGGCCTCAAACTTTACATCTGTTTAGAGCCTCCTTCAGGCTTGAGATGTGCAGAATTTAACTCGGAAATAAGGAAAATTGGACGAGAAATGCACAAAAGTGTTTCAAAATTTTTAAAGTCGATTATCTCGGAAACTATGAGAGATAGAGGCCTCAAACTTTACATCTGTTTAGAACCTCCTTCAGGCTTGAGACGTGCAGAATTTAATTCGGAAACAAGGAAAATTGCACGAGAAATGCATAAAAGTGTTTGAAAATCTTTAAAGTCGATTATCTCGGAAACTATGAGAGATAGGGTCCTCAAACTTTGCATCTGTTTAGAGCCTCCTTCAGGCTTGAGATGTGCAGAATTTAACTCGGAAACAAGGAAAATTGGACGAGAAATGCACGAAAGTGTTTGAAAATCTTTAAAGTCGATTATCTCGGAAACTATGAGAGATAGGGGCCTCAAAACTTTACATCTGTTTAGAGCCTCCTTCAGGCTTGAGATGTGCAGAATTTAACTCGGAAATAAGGTAAATTGGACGAGAAATGCACAAAAGTGTTTGAAAATTTTTAAAATCGATTATCTCGGAAACTATGAGAGATAGAGGCCTCAAACTTTACATCTGTTTAGAGCCTCCTTCAGGCTTGAGATGTGCAGAATTTAACTCGGAAACAAGGAAAATTGGACGAGAAATGCACGAAAGTGTTTGAAAATCTTTAAAGTCGATTATATCGGAAACTATGAGAGATAGGGGCCTCAAACTTTACATCTGTTTAGTGCCTCCTTCAGGCTTGAGATTTGCAGAACTTAACTCGGAAATAAGGAAAATTGGACGAGAAAGGCACCAAAGTGTCTGAAAATCTTTAAAATCGATTATCTCGGAAACTATGAGAAATAGAGGCCTCAAACTTTACATCTGTTTAGTGCCTCCTTCAGGCTTGAAATTTGCAGAACTTAACTCGGAAATAAGGAAAATTGGACGAGAAATGCATAAAAGTGTTTGAAAATCTTTAAAGTCGATTATATCGGAAACTATGAGAGATAGGGGCCTCAAACTTTACATCTGTTTAGAGCCTCCTTCAGGCTTGAGATGTGCAGAATTTAACTCGGAAATAAGGAAAATTGGACGAGAAGTGCATAAAAGTGTTTGAAAATCTTTAAAGTCGATTATCTCGGAAACTATGAGAGATAGGGGCCTCAAACTTTGCATCTGTTTAGAGCCTCCTTCAGGCTTGAGATGTGCAGAATTTAACTCGGAAACAAGGAAAATTGGACGAGAAGTGCATAAAAGTGTTTGAAAATCTTTAAAGTCGATTATCTCGGAAACTATGAGAGATAGGGGCCTCAAACTTTGCATCTGTTTAGAGCCTCCTTCAGGCTTGAGATGTGCAGAATTTAACTCGGAAACAAGGAAAATTGAACGAGAAATGCACGAAAGTGTTTGAAAATCTTTAAAGTCGATTATATCGGAAACTATGAGAGATAGGGGCCTCAAACTTTGCATCTGTTTAGAGCCTCCTTCAGGCTTGAGATGTGCAGAATTTAACTCGGAAACAAGGAAAATTGAACGAGAAATGCACGAAAGTGTTTGAAAATCTTTAAAGTCGATTATATCGGAAACTATGAGAGATAGGGGCCTCAAACTTTACATCTGTTTAGAGCCTCCTTCAGGCTTGAGATGTGCAGAATTTAACTCGGAAATAAGGAAAATTGGACGAGATAGGCACCAAAGTGTCTGAAAATCTTTAAAGTCGATTATCTCGGAAACTATGAGAAATAGAGGCCTCAAACTTTACATCTGTTTAGAGCCTCCTTCAGGCTTGAGATGTGCAGAATTTAACTCGGAAACAAGGAAAATTGGACGAGAAATGCACGAAAGTGTTTGAAAATCTTTAAAGTCGATTATATCGGAAACTATGAGAGATAGGGGCCTCAAACTTTGCATCTGTTTAGAGCCTCCTTCAGGCTTGAGATGTGCAGAATTTAACTCGGAAACAAGGAAAATTGAACGAGAAATGCACGAAAGTGTTTGAAAATCTTTAAAGTCGATTATATCGGAAACTATGAGAGATAGGGGCCTCAAACTTTACATCTGTTTAGAGCCTCCTTCAGGCTTGAGATGTGCAGAATTTAACTCGGAAACAAGGAAAATTGGACGAGAAATGCACGAAAGTGTTTGAAAATCTTTAAAGTCGATTATCTCGGAAACTATGAGAGATAGGGGCCTCAAAACTTTACATCTGTTTAGAGCCTCCTTCAGGCTTGAGATGTGCAGAATTTAACTCGGAAATAAGGTAAATTGGACGAGAAATGCACAAAAGTGTTTGAAAATTTTTAAAATCGATTATCTCGGAAACTATGAGAGATAGAGGCCTCAAACTTTACATCTGTTTAGAGCCTCCTTCAGGCTTGAGATGTGCAGAATTTAACTCGGAAACAAGGAAAATTGGACGAGAAATGCACGAAAGTGTTTGAAAATCTTTAAAGTCGATTATATCGGAAACTATGAGAGATAGGGGCCTCAAACTTTACATCTGTTTAGTGCCTCCTTCAGGCTTGAGATTTGCAGAACTTAACTCGGAAATAAGGAAAATTGGACGAGAAAGGCACCAAAGTGTCTGAAAATCTTTAAAATCGATTATCTCGGAAACTATGAGAAATAGAGGCCTCAAACTTTACATCTGTTTAGTGCCTCCTTCAGGCTTGAGATGTGCAGAATTTAATTCGGAAACATGGAAAATTGGACGAGAAATGCACAAAAGTGTTTGAAAATTTTTAAAGTCGATTATCTCGAAAACTATGAGAGATAGGTGCCTCAAATTTTGCATCTGTTTAGAGCCTCCTTCAGGCTTGAGATGTGTAAAATTTCACTTGGAAATGAGGTAAGTTGGACGAGAAAAGCATTAAAGTGTTTGAAAATCTTTAAAGTCGATTATCTCGGAAACTATGAGAGATAGGGGCCTCAAACTTTGCATCTGTTTAGAGCCTCCTTCAGGCTTGAGATGTGCAGAATTTAACTCGGAAACAAGGAAAATTGGACGAGAAGTGAATAAAAGTGTTTGAAAATCTTTAAAGTCGATTATCTCGGAAACTATGAGAGATAGGGGCCTCAAATTTTGCATCTGTATAGAGCCTCCTTCAGGCTTGAGCTGTGTAAAATTTCACTTGGAAATGAGGTAAGTTGGACGAGAAAAGCATTAAAGTGTTTGAAAATCTTTAAAGTCGATTATCTCGGAAACTATGAGAGATAGGGGCCTCAAACTTTGCATCTGTTTAGAGCCTCCTTCAGGCTTGAGATGTGCAGAATTTAACTCGGAAACAAGGAAAATTGGACGAGAAGTGCATAAAAGTGTTTGAAAATCTTTAAAGTCGATTATCTCGGAAACTATGAGAGATAGGGGCCTCAAAGTTTGCATCTGTTTAGAGCCTCCTTCAGGTTTGAGATGTGCAGAATTTAACTCGGAAACAAGGAAAATTGGACGAGAAATGCATAAAAGTGTTTGAAAATCTTTAAAGTCGATTATATCGGAAACTATGAGAGATAGGGGCCTCAAACTTTACATCTGTTTAGAGCCTCCTTCAGGCTTGAGATGTGCAGAATTTAACTCGGAAATAAGGAAAATTGGACGAGAAAGGCACCAAAGTGTCTGAAAATCTTTAAAGTCGATTATCTCGGAAACTATGAGAAATAGAGGCCTCAAACTTTACATCTGTTTAGAGCCTCCTTCAGGCTTGAGATGTGCAGAATTTAACTCGGAAATAAGGAAAATTGGACGAGAAAGGCACCAAAGTGTCTGAAAATCTTTAAAGTCGATTATCTCGGAAACTATGAGGGATAGGGGCCTCAAACCTTGCATCTGTTTAGAGCCTCCTTCAGGCTTGAGCTGTGTAAAATTTCACTTGGAAATGAGGTGAGTTGGACGAGAAAAGCATTAAAGTGTTTGAAAATCTTTAAAGTCGATTATCCCGAAAACTATGAGAGACAGGGGCCTCAAACTTTACATCTGTTTAGTGCCTCCTTCAGGCTTGAGATGTGCAGAATTTAACTCGGAAATAAGGAAAATTGGACGAGAAATGCACAAAAGTGTTTGAAAATTTTTAAAGTCGATTATCTCGGAAACTATGAGGGATAGGGGCCTCAAACCTTGCATCTGTTTAGAACCTCCTTCAGGCTTGAGATGTGCAGAATTTAACTCGGAAGTGAGGAGAATTGGACGAGAAATGCACAAAAGTGTTTGAAAATCTTTAAAGTCGATTATCTCGGAAACTATGAGAGATAGGGGCCTCAAACTTTACATCTGTTTAGAGCCTCCTTCAGGTTTGAGATGTGCAGAATTTAACTCGGAAATAAGGAAAATTGGACGAGAAATGCACAAAAGTGTTTGAAAATTTTTAAAGTCGATTATCTCGGAAACTATGAGAAATAGAGGCCTCAAACTTTACATCTGTTTAGAGCCTCCTTCAGGCTTGAGATGTGCAGAATTTAACTCGGAAATAAGGAAAATTGGACAAGAAATGCACAAAAGTGTTTGAAAATTTTTAAAGTCGATTATCTCGGAAACTATGAGAGATAGAGGCCTCAAACTTTACATCTGTTTAGAACCTCCTTCAGGCTTGAGACGTGCAGAATTTAATTCGGAAACAAGGAAAATTGGACGAGAAAGGCACCAAAGTGTCTGAAAATCTTTAAAGTCGATTATCTCGGAAACTATGAGGGATAGGGGCCTCAAACCTTGCATCTGTTTAGAGCCTCCTTCAGGCTTGAGCTGTGTAAAATTTCACTTGGAAATGAGGTGAGTTGGACGAGAAAAGCATTAAAGTGTTTGAAAATCTTTAAAGTCGATTATCCCGGAAACTATGAGAGACAGGGGCCTCAAACTTTACATCTGTTTAGTGCCTCCTTCAGGCTTGAGATGTGCAGAATTTAACTCGGAAATAAGGAAAATTGGACGAGAAATGCACAAAAGTGTTTGAAAATTTTTAAAGTCGATTATCTCGGAAACTATGAGGGATAGGGGCCTCAAACCTTGCATCTGTTTAGAACCTCCTTCAGGCTTGAGATGTGCAGAATTTAACTCGGAAGTGAGGAGAATTGGACGAGAAATGCACAAAAGTGTTTGAAAATCTTTAAAGTCGATTATCTCGGAAACTATGAGAGATAGGGGCCTCAAACTTTACATCTGTTTAGAGCCTCCTTCAGGTTTGAGATGTGCAGAATTTAACTCGGAAATAAGGAAAATTGGACGAGAAATGCACAAAAGTGTTTGAAAATTTTTAAAGTCGATTATCTCGGAAACTATGAGAAATAGAGGCCTCAAACTTTACATCTGTTTAGAGCCTCCTTCAGGCTTGAGATGTGCAGAATTTAACTCGGAAATAAGGAAAATTGGACAAGAAATGCACAAAAGTGTTTGAAAATTTTTAAAGTCGATTATCTCGGAAACTATGAGAGATAGAGGCCTCAAACTTTACATCTGTTTAGAGCCTGCTTCAGGCTTGAGATGTGCAGAATTTAACTCGGAAACAAGGAAAATTGCACGAGAAAGGCATAAAAGTGTTTGAAAATCTTTAAAGTCGATTATCTCGGAAACTATGAGAGATAGGGGCCTCAAACTTTGCATCTGTTTAGAGCCTCCTTCAGGCTTGAGATGTGCAGAATTTAACTCGGAAACAAGGAAAATTGGACGAGAAGTGCATAAAAGTGTTTGAAAATCTTTAAAGTCGATTATCTCGGAAACTATGAGAGATAGGGGCCTCAAATTTTGCATCTGTATAGAGCCTCCTTCAGGCTTGAGCTGTGTAAAATTTCACTTGGAAATGAGGTAAGTTGGACGAGAAAAGCATTAAAGTGTTTGAAAATCTTTAAAGTCGATTATCTCGGAAACTATGAGAGATAGGGGCCTCAAACTTTGCATCTGTTTAGAGCCTCCTTCAGGCTTGAGATGTGCAGAATTTAACTCGGAAACAAGGAAAATTGGACGAGAAGTGCATAAAAGTGTTTGAAAATCTTTAAAGTCGATTATCTCGGAAACTATGAGAGATAGGGGCCTCAAAGTTTGCATCTGTTTAGAGCCTCCTTCAGGTTTGAGATGTGCAGAATTTAACTCGGAAACAAGGAAAATTGGACGAGAAATGCATAAAAGTGTTTGAAAATCTTTAAAGTCGATTATATCGGAAACTATGAGAGATAGGGGCCTCAAACTTTACATCTGTTTAGAGCCTCCTTCAGGCTTGAGATGTGCAGAATTTAACTCGGAAATAAGGAAAATTGGACGAGAAAGGCACCAAAGTGTCTGAAAATCTTTAAAGTCGATTATCTCGGAAACTATGAGAAATAGAGGCCTCAAACTTTACATCTGTTTAGAGCCTCCTTCAGGCTTGAGATGTGCAGAATTTAACTCGGAAATAAGGAAAATTGGACGAGAAAGGCACCAAAGTGTCTGAAAATCTTTAAAGTCGATTATCTCGGAAACTATGAGGGATAGGGGCCTCAAACCTTGCATCTGTTTAGAGCCTCCTTCAGGCTTGAGCTGTGTAAAATTTCACTTGGAAATGAGGTGAGTTGGACGAGAAAAGCATTAAAGTGTTTGAAAATCTTTAAAGTCGATTATCCCGGAAACTATGAGAGACAGGGGCCTCAAACTTTACATCTGTTTAGTGCCTCCTTCAGGCTTGAGATGTGCAGAATTTAACTCGGAAATAAGGAAAATTGGACGAGAAATGCACAAAAGTGTTTGAAAATTTTTAAAGTCGATTATCTCGGAAACTATGAGGGATAGGGGCCTCAAACCTTGCATCTGTTTAGAACCTCCTTCAGGCTTGAGATGTGCAGAATTTAACTCGGAAGTGAGGAGAATTGGACGAGAAATGCACAAAAGTGTTTGAAAATCTTTAAAGTCGATTATCTCGGAAACTATGAGAGATAGGGGCCTCAAACTTTACATCTGTTTAGAGCCTCCTTCAGGTTTGAGATGTGCAGAATTTAACTCGGAAATAAGGAAAATTGGACGAGAAATGCACAAAAGTGTTTGAAAATTTTTAAAGTCGATTATCTCGGAAACTATGAGAAATAGAGGCCTCAAACTTTACATCTGTTTAGAGCCTCCTTCAGGCTTGAGATGTGCAGAATTTAACTCGGAAATAAGGAAAATTGGACAAGAAATGCACAAAAGTGTTTGAAAATTTTTAAAGTCGATTATCTCGGAAACTATGAGAGATAGAGGCCTCAAACTTTACATCTGTTTAGAACCTCCTTCAGGCTTGAGACGTGCAGAATTTAATTCGGAAACAAGGAAAATTGGACGAGAAAGGCACCACAGTGTCTGAAAATCTTTAAAGTCGATTATCTCGGAAACTATGAGGGATAGGGGCCTTAAACCTTGCATCTGTTTAGAACCTCCTTCAGGCTTGAGATGTGCAGAATTTAACTCGGAAGTGAGGAGAATTGGACGAGAGATGCACAAAAGTGTTTGAAAATCTTTAAAGTCGATTATCTCGGAAACTATGAGAGATAGGGGCCTCAAACTTTACATCTGTTTAGAGCCTCCTTCAGGCTTGAGACGTGCAGAATTTAATTCGGAAACAAGGAAAATTGGACGAGAAATGCACAAAAGTGTTTGAAAATTTTTAAAGTCGATTATCTCGGAAACTATGAGAAATAGAGGCCTCAAACTTTACATCTGTTTAGTGCCTCCTTCAGGCTTGAAATTTGCAGAACTTAACTCGGAAATAAGGAAAATTGGACGAGAAATGCACGAAAGTGTTTGAAAATCTTTAAAGTCGATTATCTCGGAAACTATGAGAGATAGGTACCTCAAATTTTGCATCTGTATAGAGCCTCCTTCAGGCTTGAGCTGTGTAAAATTTCACTTGGAAATGAGGTAAGTTGGACGAGAAAAGCATTAAAGTGTTTGAAAATCTTTAAAGTCGATTATCTCGGAAACTATGGGAGATAGGGGCCTCAAACTTTACATCTGTTTAGAGCCTCCTTCAGGTTTGAGATGTGCAGAATTTAACTCGGAAATAAGGAAAATTGGACGAGAAATACACAAAAGTGTTTGAAAATTTTTAAAGTCGATTATCTCGGAAACTATGAGAGATAGAGGCCTCAAACTTTACATCTGTTTAGAGCCTCCTTCAGGCTTGAGATGTGCAGAATTTAACTCGGAAATAAGGAAAATTGGACGAGAAATGCACAAAAGTGTTTGAAAATCTTTAAAGTCGATTATCTCGAAAACTATGAGAGATAGAGGCCTCAAACTTTACATCTGTTTAGAACCTCCTTCAGGCTTGAGACGTGCAGAATTTAATTCGGAAACAAGGAAAATTGGACGAGAAATGCACAAAAGTGTTTGAAAATTTTTAAAGTCGATTATCTCGAAAACTATGAGAGATAGGTGCCTCAAATTTTGCATCTGTTTAGAGCCTCCTTCAGGCTTGAGATGTGCAGAATTTAACTCGGAAATAAGGAAAATTGGACGAGAAAGGCACCACAGTGTCTGAAAATCTTTAAAGTCGATTATCTCGGAAACTATGAGGGATAGGGGCCTCAAACCTTGCATCTGTGTAGAACCTCCTTCAGGCTTGAGATGTGCAGAGTTTAACTCGGAAGTGAGGAGAATTGGACGAGAGATGCACAAAAGTGTTTGAAAATCTTTAAAGTCGATTATCTCGGAAACTATGAGAGATAGGGGCCTCAAACTTTACATCTGTTTAGAGCCTCCTTCAGGCTTGAGATGTGCAGAATTTAACTCGGAAATAAGGAAAATTGGACGAGAAATGCACAAAAGTGTTTGAAAATTTTTAATGTCGATTATCTCGGAAACTATGAGAAATAGAGGCCTCAAACTTTACATCTGTTTAGAGCCTCCTTCAGGCTTGAGATGTGCAGAATTTAACTCGGAAATAAGGAAAATTGGACGAGAAATGCACAAAAGTGTTTGAAAATTTTTAAAGTCGATTATCTCGGAAACTATGAGAGATAGAGGCCTCAAACTTTACATCTGTTTAGAACCTCCTTCAGGCTTGAGATGTGCAGAATTTAATTCGGAAACATGGAAAATTGGACGAGAAATGCACAAAAGTGTTTGAAAATTTTTAAAGTCGATTATCTCGAAAACTATGAGAGATAGGTGCCTCAAATTTTGCATCTGTTTAGAGCCTCCTTCAGGCTTGAGATGTGCAGAGTTTAACTCGGAAATAAGGAAAATTGGACGAGAAAGGCACCACAGTGTCTGAAAATCTTTAAAGTCGATTATCTCGGAAACTATGAGGGATAGGGGCCTCAAACCTTGCATCTGTTTAGAACCTCCTTCAGGCTTGAGATGTGCAGAATTTAACTCGGAAGTGAGGAGAATTGGACGAGAGATGCACAAAAGTGTTTGAAAATCTTTAAAGTCGATTATCTCGGAAACTATGAGAGATAGGGGCCTCAAACTTTACATCTGTTTAGAGCCTCCTTCAGGCTTGAGATGTGCAGAATTTAACTCGGAAATAAGGAAAATTGGACGAGAAATGCATAAAAGTGTTTGAAAATCTTTAAAGTCGATTATCTCGGAAACTATGAGGGATAGGGGCCTCAAACCTTGCATCTGTTTAGAACCTCCTTCAGGCTTGAGATGTGCAGAATTTAACTCAGAAATAAGGAAAATTGGACGAGAAATGCACAAAAGTGTTTGAAAATTTTTAAAGTCGATTATCTCGAAAACTATGAGAGATAGAGGCCTCAAACTTTACACCTATTTAGAGCCTCCTTCAGGCTTGAGATGTGCAGAATTTAACTCGGAAATAAGGAAAATTGGACGAGAAAGGCACCACAGTGTCTGAAAATCTTTAAAATCGATTATCTCGGAAACTATGAGAGATAGGTACCTCAAATTTTGCATCTGTTTAGAGCCTCCTTCATTCTTGAGATGTGCAGAATTTAACTCGGAAATAAGGAAAATTGGACGAGAAATGCACAAAAGTGTTTGAAAATTTTTAAAGTCGATTATCTCGGAAACTATGAGAGATAGGGGCCTCAAACTATACATCTGTTTAGTGCCTCCTTCAGGCTTGAGATGTGCAGAATTTAGCTCGGAAATAAGGAAAATTGGACGAGAAATGCACAAAAGTGTTAAAAATTTTTAAAGTCGATTATTTCGGAAACTATGAGAGATAGAGGCCTCAAACTTTACATCTGTTTAGAGCCTCCTTCAGGCTTGAGATGTGCAGAATTTAACTCGGAAATAAGGAAAATTGGACGAGAAATGCACAAAAGTGTTTGAAAATTTTTAAAGTCGATTATCTCGGAAACTATGAGAAATAGAGGCCTCAAACTTTACATCTGTTTAGAGCCTCCTTCAGGCTTGAGATGTGCAGAATTTAACTCGGAAATAAGGAAAATTGGACGAGAAATGCACAAAAGTGTTAAAAATTTTTAAAGTCGATTATCTCGGAAACTATGAGAGACAGGGGCCTCAAACTTTACATCTGTTTGGAGCCTCCTTCAGGCTTGAGATGTGCAGAATTTAACTCGGAAATAAAGAAAATTGGACGAGAAATGCACAAAAGTGTTTGAAAATTTTTAAAGTCGATTATCTCGGAAACTATGAGAAATAGAGGCCTCAAACTTTACATCTGTTTAGAGCCTCCTTCAGGCTTGAGATGTGCAGAATTTAGCTCGGAAATAAGGAAAATTGGACGAGAAATGCACAAAAGTGTTAAAAATTTTTAAAGTCGATTATCTCGGAAACTATGAGAGATAGGGGCCTCAAACTTTACATCTGTTTAGAGCCTCCTTCAGGCTTGAGATGTGCAGAATTTAACTCGGAAATAAGGAAAATTGGACGAGAAATGCACAAAAGTGTTTGAAAATTTTTAAAGTCGATTATCTCGGAAACTATGAGAGATAGAGGCCTCAAACTTTACATCTGTTTAGAGCCTCCTTCAGGCTTGAGATGTGCAGAGTTTAACTCGGAAATAAGGAAAATTGGACGAGAAATGCACAAAAGTGTTTGAAAATTTTTAAAGTCGATTATCTCGGAAACTATGAGAGATAGAGGCCTCAAACTTTACATCTGTTTAGAGCCTGCTTCAGGCTTGAGATGTGCAGAATTTAACTCGGAAACAAGGAAAATTGCACGAGAAAGGCATAAAAGTGTTTGAAAATCTTTAAAGTCGATTATCTCGGAAACTATGAGAGATAGAGGCCTCAAACTTTACATCTGTTTAGAGCCTCCTTCAGGCTTGAGATGTGCAGAATTTAACTCGGAAACAAGGAAAATTGGACGAGAAATGCACGAAAGTGTTTGAAAATCTTTAAAGTCGATTATCTCGGAAACTATGAGAGATAAGGGCCTCAAAGTTTGCATCTGTTTAGAGCCTCCTTCAGGTTTGAGATGTGCAGAATTTAACTCGGAAACAAGGAAAATTGGACGAGAAATGCATAAAAGTGTTTGAAAATCTTTAAAGTCGATTATCTCGGAAACTATGAGAGATAGGGGCCTCAAACTTTACATCTGTTTAGAGCCTCCTTCATGTTTGAGATGTGCAGAATTTAACTCGGAAATAAGGAAAATTGGACGAGAAATGCACAAAAGTGTTTGAAAATTTTTAAAGTCGATTATCTCGGAAACTATGAGAAATAGAGGCCTCAAACTTTACATCTGTTTAGAGCCTCCTTCAGGCTTGAGATGTGCAGAATTTAACTCGGAAATAAGGAAAATTGGACGAGAAATGCACAAAAGTGTTTGAAAATTTTTAAAGTCGATTATCTCGGAAACTATGAGAGATAGAGGCCTCAAACTTTACATCTGTTTAGAGCCTCCTTCAGGCTTGAGATGTGCAGAATTTAACTCGGAAATAAGGAAAATTGGACGAGAAATGCACAAAAGTGTTTGAAAATTTTTAAAGTCGATTATCTCGGAAACTATGAGAGATAGAGGCCTCAAACTTTACATCTGTTTAGAGCCTCCTTCAGGCTTGAGATGTGCAGAATTTAACTCAGAAATAAGGAAAATTGGACGAGAAATGCACAAAAGTGTTTGAAAATTTTTAAAGTCGATTATCTCGGAAACTATGAGAAATAGAGGCCTCAAACTTTACATCTGTTTAGAGCCTCCTTCAGGCTTGAGATGTGCAGAATTTAACTCGGAAATAAGGAAAATTGGACGAGAAATGCACAAAAGTGTTAAAAATTTTTAAAGTCGATTATCTCGGAAACTATGAGAGACAGGGGCCTCAAAGTTTACATCTGTTTAGAGCCTCCTTCAGGCTTGAGATGTGCAGAATTTAACTCGGAAATAAGGAAAATTGGACGAGAAATGCACAAAAGTGTTTGAAAATTTTTAAAGTCGATTATCTCGGAAACTATGAGAAATAGAGGCCTCAAACTTTACATCTGTTTAGAGCCTCCTTCAGGCTTGAGATGTGCAGAATTTAGCTCGGAAATAAGGAAAATTGGACGAGAAATGCACAAAAGTGTTAAAAATTTTTAAAGTCGATTATCTCGGAAACTATGAGAGATAGGGGCCTCAAACTTTACATCTGTTTAGAGCCTCCTTCAGGCTTGAGATGTGCAGAATTTAACTCGGAAATAAGGAAAATTGGACGAGAAATGCACAAAAGTGTTTGAAAATTTTTAAAGTCGATTATCTCGGAAACTATGAGAGATAGGGGCCTCAAACTTTACATCTGTTTAGAGCCTCCTTCAGGCTTGAGATGTGCAGAGTTTAACTCGGAAATAAGGAAAATTGGACGAGAAATGCACAAAAGTGTTTGAAAATTTTTAAAGTCGATTATCTCGGAAACTATGAGAGATAGAGGCCTCAAACTTTACATCTGTTTAGAGCCTGCTTCAGGCTTGAGATGTGCAGAATTTAACTCGGAAACAAGGAAAATTGCACGAGAAAGGCATAAAAGTGTTTGAAAATCTTTAAAGTCGATTATCTCGGAAACTATGAGAGATAGAGGCCTCAAACTTTACATCTGTTTAGAGCCTCCTTCAGGCTTGAGATGTGCAGAATTTAACTCGGAAACAAGGAAAATTGGACGAGAAATGCACGAAAGTGTTTGAAAATCTTTAAAGTCGATTATCTCGGAAACTATGAGAGATAAGGGCCTCAAAGTTTGCATCTGTTTAGAGCCTCCTTCAGGTTTGAGATGTGCAGAATTTAACTCGGAAACAAGGAAAATTGGACGAGAAATGCATAAAAGTGTTTGAAAATCTTTAAAGTCGATTATATCGGAAACTATGAGAGATAGGGGCCTCAAACTTTACATCTGTTTAGAGCCTCCTTCAGGTTTGAGATGTGCAGAATTTAACTCGGAAATAAGGAAAATTGGACGAGAAATGCACAAAAGTGTTTGAAAATTTTTAAAGTCGATTATCTCGGAAACTATGAGAAATAGAGGCCTCAAACTTTACATCTGTTTAGAGCCTCCTTCAGGCTTGAGATGTGCAAAATTTAACTCGGAAATAAGGAAAATTGGACGAGAAATGCACAAAAGTGTTTGAAAATTTTTAAAGTCGATTATCTCGGAAACTATGAGAGATAGAGGCCTCAAACTTTACATCTATTTAGAGCCTGCTTCAGGCTTGAGATGTGCAGAATTTAACTCGGAAATAAGGAAAATTGGACGAGAAATGCACAAGTGTTTGAAAATCTTTAAAATCGATTATCTCGGAAACTATGAGAAATAGAGGCCTCAAACTTTACATCTGTTTAGAGCCTCCTTCAGGCTTGAGATGTGCAGAATTTAACTCGGAAATAAGGAAAATTGGACGAGAAATGCACAAAAGTGTTTGAAAATTTTTAAAATCGATTATCTCGGAAACTATGAGAAATAGAGGCCTCAAACTTTACATCTGTTTAGAGCCTCCTTCAGGCTTGAGATGTGCAGAATTTAACTCGGAAATAAGGAAAATTGGACGAGAAATGCACAAGTGTTTGAAAATTTTTAAAGTCGATTATCTCGGAAACTATGAGAAATAGAGGCCTCAAACTTTACATCTGTTTAGAGCCTCCTTCAGGCTTGAGATGTGCAGAATTTAACTCGGAAATAAGGAAAATTGGACGAGAAATGCACAAAAGTGTTTGAAAATTTTTAAAGTCGATTATCTCGGAAACTATGAGAGATAGAGGCCTCAAACTTTACATCTATTTAGAGCCTCCTTCAGGCTTGAGATGTGCAGAATTTAACTCGGAAATAAGGAAAATTGGACGAGAAATGCACAAAAGTGTTTGAAAATTTTTAAAGTCGATTATCTCGGAAACTATGAGAAATAGAGGCCTCAAACTTTACATCTGTTTAGAGCCTCCTTC
The DNA here is from genome assembly GCF_024763615.1 of Phlebotomus papatasi. NCBI lineage: Eukaryota > Metazoa > Arthropoda > Insecta > Diptera > Psychodidae > Phlebotomus > Phlebotomus papatasi. The sequence goes on from NW_026604767.1 coordinate 45,782, forward strand.
AGGCTTGAGATGTGCAGAATTTAACTCGGAAATAAGGAAAATTGGACGAGAAATGCACAAAAGTGTTTGAAAATTTTTAAAGTCGATTATCTCGGAAACTATGAGAGATAGAGGCCTCAAACTTTACATCTATTTAGAGCCTCCTTCAGGCTTGAGATGTGCAGAATTTAACTCGGAAATAAGGAAAATTGGACGAGAAATGCACAAAAGTGTTTGAAAATTTTTAAAGTCGATTATCTCGGAAACTATGAGAAATAGAGGCCTCAAACTTTACATCTGTTTAGAGCCTCCTTCAGGCTTGAGATGTGCAGAATTTAACTCGGAAATAAGGAAAATTGGACGAGAAATGCACAAAAGTGTTTGAAAATTTTTAAAGTCGATTATCTCGGAAACTATGAGAAATAGAGGCCTCAAACTTTACATCTGTTTAGAGCCTCCTTCAGGCTTGAGATGTGCAGAATTTAACTCGGAAATAAGGAAAATTGGACGAGAAATGCACAAAAGTGTTTGAAAATTTTTAAAGTCGATTATCTCGGAAACTATGAGAGATAGAGGCCTCAAACTTTACATCTATTTAGAGCCTCCTTCAGGCTTGAGATGTGCAGAATTTAACTCGGAAATAAGGAAAATTGGACGAGAAATGCACAAGTGTTTGAAAATTTTTAAAGTCGATTATCTCGGAAACTATGAGAAATAGAGGCCTCAAACTTTACATCTGTTTAGAGCCTCCTTCAGGCTTGAGATGTGCAGAATTTAACTCGGAAATAAGGAAAATTGGACGAGAAATGCACAAAAGTGTTTCAAAATTTTTAAAGTCGATTATCTCGGAAACTATGAGAGATAGAGGCCTCAAACTTTACATCTGTTTAGAACCTCCTTCAGGCTTGAGACGTGCAGAATTTAATTCGGAAACAAGGAAAATTGCACGAGAAATGCATAAAAGTGTTTGAAAATCTTTAAAGTCGATTATCTCGGAAACTATGAGAGATAGGGGCCTCAAACTTTGCATCTGTTTAGAGCCTCCTTCAGGCTTGAGATGTGCAGAATTTAACTCGGAAACAAGGAAAATTGGACGAGAAATGCACGAAAGTGTTTGAAAATCTTTAAAGTCGATTATCTCGGAAACTATGAGAGATAGGGGCCTCAAAACTTTACATCTGTTTAGAGCCTCCTTCAGGCTTGAGATGTGCAGAATTTAACTCGGAAATAAGGTAAATTGGACGAGAAATGCACAAAAGTGTTTGAAAATTTTTAAAGTCGATTATCTCGGAAACTATGAGAGATAGAGGCCTCAAACTTTACATCTGTTTAGAGCCTCCTTCAGGCTTGAGATGTGCAGAATTTAACTCGGAAACAAGGAAAATTGGACGAGAAATGCAGGAGAGTGTTTGAAAATCTTTAAAGTCGATTATATCGGAAACTATGAGAGATAGGGGCCTCAAACTTTACATCTGTTTAGTGCCTCCTTCAGGCTTGAGATTTGCAGAACTTAACTCGGAAATAAGGAAAATTGGACGAGAAAGGCACCAAAGTGTCTGAAAATCTTTAAAATCGATTATCTCGGAAACTATGAGAAATAGAGGCCTCAAACTTTACATCTGTTTAGTGCCTCCTTCAGGCTTGAAATTTGCAGAACTTAACTCGGAAATAAGGAAAATTGGACGAGAAATGCACGAAAGTGTTTGAAAATCTTTAAAGTCGATTATCTCGGAAACTATGAGAGATAGGTACCTCAAATTTTGCATCTGTATAGAGCCTCCTTCAGGCTTGAGCTGTGTAAAATTTCACTTGGAAATGAGGTAAATTGGACGAGAAAAGCATTAAAGTGTTTGAAAATCTTTAAAGTCGATTATCTCGGAAACTATGAGAGATAGGGGCCTCAAACTTTGCATCTGTTTAGAGCCTCCTTCAGGCTTGAGATGTGCAGAATTTAACTCGGAAACAAGGAAAATTGGACGAGAAGTGCATAAAAGTGTTTGAAAATCTTTAAAGTCGATTATCTCGGAAACTATGAGAGATAGAGGCCTCAAACTTTACATCTGTTTAGAGCCTCCTTCAGGCTTGAGATGTGCAGAATTTAACTCGGAAACAAGGAAAATTGGACGAGAAATGCACGAAAGTGTTTGAAAATCTTTAAAGTCGATTATCTCGGAAACTATGAGAGATAAGGGCCTCAAAGTTTGCATCTGTTTAGAGCCTCCTTCAGGTTTGAGATGTGCAGAATTTAACTCGGAAACAAGGAAAATTGGACGAGAAATGCATAAAAGTGTTTGAAAATCTTTAAAGTCGATTATATCGGAAACTATGAGAGATAGGGGCCTCAAACTTTACATCTGTTTAGAGCCTCCTTCAGGTTTGAGATGTGCAGAATTTAACTCGGAAATAAGGAAAATTGGACGAGAAATGCACAAAAGTGTTTGAAAATTTTTAAAGTCGATTATCTCGGAAACTATGAGAAATAGAGGCCTCAAACTTTACATCTGTTTAGAGCCTCCTTCAGGCTTGAGATGTGCAGAATTTAACTCGGAAATAAGGAAAATTGGACGAGAAAGGCACCAAAGTGTCTGAAAATCTTTAAAGTCGATTATATCGGAAACTATGAGGGATAGGGGCCTCAAACCTTGCATCTGTTTAGAGCCTCCTTCAGGCTTGAGCTGTGTAAAATTTCACTTGGAAATGAGGTGAGTTGGACGAGAAAAGCATTAAAGTGTTTGAAAATCTTTAAAGTCGATTATCCCGGAAACTATGAGAGACAGGGGCCTCAAACTTTGCATCTGTTTAGTGCCTCCTTCAGGCTTGAGATGTGCAGAATTTAACTCGGAAATAAGGAAAATTGGACGAGAAATGCACAAAAGTGTTTGAAAATTTTAAAAGTCGATTATCTCGGAAACTATGAGGGATAGGGGCATCAAACCTTGCATCAGTTTAGAACCTCCTTCAGGCTTGAGATGTGCAGAATTTAACTCGGAAGTGAGGAGAATTGGACGAGAGATGCACAAAAGTGTTTGAAAATCTTTAAAGTCGATTATCTCGGAAACTATGAGAGATAGGGGCCTCAAACTTTACATCTGTTTAGAGCCTCCTTCAGGTTTGAGATGTGCAGAATTTAACTCGGAAATAAGGAAAATTGGACGAGAAATGCACAAAAGCGTTTGAAAATTTTTAAAGTCGATTATCTCGGAAACTATGAGAAATAGAGGCCTCAAACTTTACATCTGTTTAGAGCCTCCTTCAGGCTTGAGATGTGCAGAATTTAACTCGGAAATAAGGAAAATTGGACGAGAAATGCACAAAAGTGTTTGAAAATTTTTAAAGTCGATTATCTCGGAAACTATGAGAGATAGAGGCCTCAAACTTTACATCTGTTTAGAGCCTCCTTCAGGCTTGAGATGTGCAGAATTTAACTCGGAAATAAGGAAAATTGGACGAGAAATGCACAAAAGTGTTTGAAAATCTTTAAAGTCGATTATCTCGAAAACTATGAGAGATAGAGGCCTCAAACTTTACATCTGTTTAGAACCTCCTTCAGGCTTGAGACGTGCAGAATTTAATTCGGAAACAAGGAAAATTGGACGAGAAATGCACAAAAGTGTTTGAAAATTTTTAAAGTCGATTATCTCGAAAACTATGAGAGATAGGTGCCTCAAATTTTGCATCTGTTTAGAGCCTCCTTCAGGCTTGAGATGTGCAGAATTTAACTCGGAAATAAGGAAAATTGGACGAGAAAGGCACCACAGTGTCTGAAAATCTTTAAAGTCGATTATCTCGGAAACTATGAGGGATAGGGGCCTCAAACCTTGCATCTGTTTAGAACCTCCTTCAGGCTTGAGATGTGCAGAGTTTAACTCGGAAGTGAGGAGAATTGGACGAGAGATGCACAAAAGTGTTTGAAAATCTTTAAAGTCGATTATCTCGGAAACTATGAGAGATAGGGGCCTCAAACTTTACATCTGTTTAGAGCCTCCTTCAGGCTTGAGATGTGCAGAATTTAACTCGGAAATAAGGAAAATTGGACGAGAGATGCACAAAAGTGTTTGAAAATCTTTAAAGTCGATTATCTCGGAAACTATGAGAGATAGGGGCCTCAAACTTTACATCTGTTTAGAGCCTCCTTCAGGCTTGAGATGTGCAGAATTTAACTCGGAAACAAGGAAAATTGGACGAGAAATGCACAAAAGTGTTTGAAAATTTTTAAAGTCGATTATCTCGGAAACTATGAGAGATAGAGGCCTCAAAACTTTACATCTGTTTAGAGCCTCCTTCAGGCTTGAGATGTGCCGAATTTAACTCGGAAGCAAGGAAAATTGGACGAGAAATGCACAAAAGTGTTTGAAAATTTTTAAAGTCGATTATCTCGGAAACTATGAGAGATAGAGGCCTCAAACTTTACATCTGTTTAGAGCCTCCTTCAGGCTTGAGATGTGCAGAATTTAACTCGGAAACAAGGAAAATTGGACGAGAAATGCACGAAAGTGTTTGAAAATCTTTAAAGTCGATTATCTCGGAAACTATGAGAGATAGGGGCCTCAAACTTTACATCTGTTTAGAGCCTCCTTCAGGCTTGAGATGTGCAGAATTTAACTCGGAAACAAGGAAAATTGGACGAGAAATGCACGAAAGTGTTTGAAAATCTTTAAAGTCGATTATCTCGGAAACTATGAGAGATAGGGGCCTCAAAACTTTACATCTGTTTAGAGCCTCCTTCAGGCTTGAGATGTGCCGAATTTAACTCGGAAATAAGGAAAATTGGACGAGAAATGCACAAAAGAGTTTGAAAATTTTTAAAGTCGATTATCTCGGAAACTATGAGAGATAGAGGCCTCAAACTTTACATCTGTTTAGAGCCTCCTTCAGGCTTGAGACGTGTAGAATTTAATTCGGAAACAAGGAAAATTGCACGAGAAATGCATAAAAGTGTTTGAAAATCTTTAAAGTCGATTATCTCGGAAACTATGAGAGATAGGGGCCTCAAACTTTGCATCTGTTTAGAGCCTCCTTCAGGCTTGAGATGTGCAGAATTTAACTCGGAAACAAGGAAAATTGGACGAGAAATGCACGAAAGTGTTTGAAAATCTTTAAAGTCGATTATCTCGCAAACTATGAGAGATAGGGGCCTCAAAACTTTACATCTGTTTAGAGCCTCCTTCAGGCTTGAGATGTGCCGAATTTAACTCGGAAATAAGGAAAATTGGACGAGAAATGCACAAAAGAGTTTGAAAATTTTTAAAGTCGATTATCTCGGAAACTATGAGAGATAGAGGCCTCAAACTTTACATCTGTTTAGAGCCTCCTTCAGGCTTGAGACGTGCAGAATTTAATTCGGAAACAAGGAAAATTGCACGAGAAATGCATAAAAGTGTTTGAAAATCTTTAAAGTCGATTATCTCGGAAACTATGAGAGATAGGGGCCTCAAACTTTGCATCTGTTTAGAGCCTCCTTCAGGCTTGAGATGTGCAGAATTTAACTCGGAAACAAGGAAAATTGGACGAGAAATGCACAAAAGTGTTTGAAAATTTTTAAAGTCGATTATCTCGGAAACTATGAGAGATAGAAGCCTCAAACTTTACATCTGTTTAGAGCCTCCTTCAGGCTTGAGATGTGCAGAATTTAACTCGGAAACAAGGAAAATTGGACGAGAAATGCACGAAAGTGTTTGAAAATCTTTAAAGTCGATTATCTCGGAAACTATGAGAGATAGGGGCCTCAAACTTTACATCTGTTTAGAGCCTCCTTCAGGCTTGAGATGTGCAGAATTTAACTCGGAAACAAGGAAAATTGGACGAGAAATGCATAAAAGTGTTTGAAAATCTTTAAAGTCGATTATCTCGGAAACTATGAGAGATAGAGGCCTCAAACTTTACATCTGTTTAGAGCCTCCTTCAGGCTTGAGATGTGCAGAATTTAACTCGGAAACAAGGAAAATTGGACGAGAAATGCACGAAAGTGTTTGAAAATCTTTAAAGTCGATTATCTCGGAAACTATGAGAGATAAGGGCCTCAAACTTTACATCTGTTTAGAGCCTCCTTCAGGTTTGAGATGTGCAGAATTTAACTCGGAAACAAGGAAAATTGGACGAGAAATGCATAAAAGTGTCTGAAAATCTTTAAAGTCGATTATCTCGGAAACTATGAGAGATAGGGGCCTCAAACTTTACATCTGTTTAGAGCCTCCTTCAGGTTTGAGATGTGCAGAATTTAACTCGGAAATAAGGAAAATTGGACGAGAAATGCACAAAAGTGTTTGAAAATTTTTAAAGTCGATTATCTCGGAAACTATGAGAGATAGGGGCCTCAAACTTTGCATCTGTTTAGAGCCTCCTTCAGGCTTGAGATGTGCAGAATTTAACTCGGAAACAAGGAAAATTGGACGAGAAATGCACGAAAGTGTTTGAAAATTTTTAAAGTCGATTATCTCGGAAACTATGAGAGATAGAGGCCTCAAACTTTACATCTGTTTAGAGCCTCCTTCAGGCTTGAGATGTGCAGAATTTAACTCGGAAATAAGGAAAATTGGACGAGAAATGCACAAAAGTGTTTGAAAATTTTTAAAGTCGATTATCTCGGAAACTATGAGAGATAGAAGCCTCAAACTTTACATCTGTTTAGAGCCTCCTTCAGGCTTGAGATGTGCAGAATTTAACTCGGAAATAAGGAAAATTGCACGAGAAATGCACAAAAGTGTTTGAAAATCTTTAATGTCGATTATCTCGGAAACTATGAGAAATAGAGGCCTCAAACTTTACATCTGTTTAGAGCCTCCTTCAGGCTTGAGATGTGCAGAATTTAACTCGGAAATAAGGAAAATTGGACGAGAAATGCACAAAAGTGATTGAAAATTTTTAAAGTCGATTATCTCGGAAACTATGAGAGATAGAGGTCTCAAAATTTACATCTGTTTAGAGCCTCCTTCAGGCTTGAGATGTGCAGAATTTAACTCGGAAACAAGGAAAATTGGACGAGAAATGCACAAAAGTGTTTGAAAATCTTTAAAGTCGATTATCTCGAAAACTATGAGAGATAGAGGCCTCAAACTTTACATCTGTTTAGAGCCTCCTTCAGGCTTGAGATGTGCAGAATTTAACTCGGAAATAAGGAAAATTGGACGAGAAAGGCACCACAGTGTCTGAAAATCTTTAAAGTCGATTATCTCGGAAACTATGAGAGATAGGGGCCTCAAACCTTGCATCTGTTTAGAACCTCCTTCAGGCTTGAGATGTGCAGAATTTAACTCGGAAGTGAGGAGAATTGGACGAGAGATGCACAAAAGTGTTTGAAAATCTTTAAAGTCGATTATCTCGGAAACTATGAGAGATAGGGGCCTCAAACTTTACATCTGTTTAGAGCCTCCTTCAGGCTTGAGATGTGCAGAATTTAACTCGGAAATAAGGAAAATTGGACGAGAAATGCATAAAAGTGTTTGAAAATCTTTAAAGTCGATTATCTCGGAAACTATGAGGGATAGGGGCCTCAAACCTTGCATCTGTTTAGAACCTCCTTCAGGCTTGAGATGTGCAGAATTTAACTCAGAAATAAGGAAAATTGGACGAGAAATGCACAAAAGTGAAAATTTTTAAAGTCGATTATCTCGAAAACTATGAGAGATAGAGGCCTCAAAGTTTACACCTATTTAGAGCCTCCTTCAGGCTTGAGATGTGCAGAATTTAACTCGGAAATAAGGAAAATTGGACGAGAAAGGCACCACACTGTCTGAAAATCTTTAAAATCGATTATCTCGGAAACTATGAGAGATAGGTACCTCAAATTTTGCATCTGTTTAGAGCCTCCTTCATTCTTGAGATGTGCAGAATTTAACTCGGAAATAAGGAAAATTGGACGAGAAAGGCACCAGAGTGTCTGAAAATCTTTAAAGTCGATTATCTCGGAAACTATGAGGGATAGGGGCCTCGAACCTTGCATCTGTTTAGAGCCTCCTTCAGGCTTGAGCTGTGTAAAATTTCACTTGGAAATGAGGTGAGTTGGACGAGAAAAGCATTAAAGTGTTTGAAAATCTTTAAAGTCGATTATCCCGGAAACTATGAGAGATAGGGGCCTCAAACTTTGCATCTGTTTAGAGCCTGCTTCAGGCTTGAGATGTGCAGAATTTAACTCGGAAACAAGGAAAATTGCACGAGAAATGCACAAAAGTGTTTGAAAATCTTTAAAGTCGATTATCTCGGAAACTATGAGAGATAGGGGCCTCAAATTTTGCAACTGTTTAGAGCCTCCTTCAGGCTTGAGATGTGCAGAATTTAACTCGGAAACAAGGAAAATTGGACGAGAAATGCGTAAAAGTGTTTGAAAATCTTTAAAGTCGATTATATCGGAAACTATGAGAGATAGGGGCCTCAAAACTTTACATCTGTTTAGAGCCTCCTTCAGGCTTGAGATGTGCAGAATTTAACTCGGAAATAAGGAAAATTGGACGAGAAATGCACAAAAGTGTTTGAAAATTTTTAAAGTCGATTATCTCGGAAACTATGAGAGATAGGGGCCTCAAACCTTGCATCTGTTTAGAACCTCCTTCAGGCTTGAGATGTGCCGAATTTAACTCGGAAACAAGGAAAATTGCACGAGAAATGCAAAAAAGTGTTTGAAAATCTTTAAAGTCGATTATCTCGGAAACTATGAGAGATAGAGGCCTCAAACTTTACATCTGTTTAGAGCCTCCTTCAGGCTTGAGATGTGCAGAATTTAACTCGGAAATAAGGAAAATTGGACGAGAAAGGCACCACAGTGTCTGAAAATCTTTAAAATCGATTATCTCGGAAACTATGAGAGATAGGTACCTCAAATTTTGCATCTGTTTAGAGCCTCCTTCATGCTTGAGATGTGCAGAACTTAACTCGGAAATAAGGAAAATTGGACGAGAAAGGCACCAAAGTGTCTGAAAATCTTTAAAGTCGATTATCTCGGAAACTATGAGGGATAGGGGCCTCAAACCTTGCATCTGTTTAGAACCTCCTTCAGGCTTGAGATGTGCCGAATTTAACTCGGAAACAAGGAAAATTGCACGAGAAATGCAAAAAAGTGTTTGAAAATCTTTAAAGTCGATTATCTCGGAAACTATGAGAGATAGGGGCCTCAAACTTTACATCTGTTTAGAGCCTCCTTCAGGTTTGAGATGTGCAGAATTTAACTCGGAAATAAGGAAAATTGGACGAGAAATGCACAAAAGTGTTTGAAAATTTTTAAAGTCGATTATCTCGGAAACTATGAGAGATAGAGGCCTCAAACTTTACATCTGTTTAGAGCCTGCTTCAGGCTTGAGATGTGCAGAATTTAACTCGGAAACAAGGAAAATTGCACGAGAAAGGCATAAAAGTGTTTGAAAATCTTTAAAGTCGATTATCTCGGAAACTATGAGAGATAAGGGCCTCAAAGTTTGCATCTGTTTAGAGCCTCCTTCAGGTTTGAGATGTGCAGAATTTAACTCGGAAACAAGGAAAATTGGACGAGAAATGCATAAAAGTGTTTGAAAATCTTTAAAGTCGATTATATCGGAAACTATGAGAGATAGGGGCCTCAAACCTTGCATCTGTTTAGAACCTCTTTCAGGCTTGAGATGTGCCGAATTTAACTCGGAAACAAGGAAAATTGCACGAGAAATGCAAAAAAGTGTTTGAAAATCTTTAAAGTCGATTATCTCGGAAACTATGAGAGATAGGGGCCTCAAACTTTACATCTGTTTAGAGCCTCCTTCAGGTTTGAGATGTGCAGAATTTAACTCGGAAATAAGGAAAATTGGACGAGAAATGCACAAAAGTGTTTGAAAATTTTTAAAGTCGATTATCTCGGAAACTATGAGAGATAGAGGCCTCAAACTTTACATCTGTTTAGAGCCTGCTTCAGGCTTGAGATGTGCAGAATTTAACTCGGAAACAAGGAAAATTGCACGAGAAAGGCATAAAAGTGTTTGAAAATCTTTAAAGTCGATTATCTCGGAAACTATGAGAGATAAGGGCCTCAAAGTTTGCATCTGTTTAGAGCCTCCTTCAGGTTTGAGATGTGCAGAATTTAACTCGGAAACAAGGAAAATTGGACGAGAAATGCATAAAAGTGTTTGAAAATCTTTAAAGTCGATTATATCGGAAACTATGAGAGATAGGGGCCTCAAACTTTACATCTGTTTAGAGCCTCCTTCAGGTTTGAGATGTGCAGAATTTAACTCGGAAATAAGGAAAATTGGACGAGAAATGCACAAAAGTGTTTGAAAATTTTTAAAGTCGATTATCTCGGAAACTATGAGAAATAGAGGCCTCAAACTTTACATCTGTTTAGAGCCTCCTTCAGGCTTGAGATGTGCAGAATTTAACTCGGAAATAAGGAAAATTGGACGAGAAAGGCACCAAAGTGTCTGAAAATCTTTAAAGTCGATTATCTCGGAAACTATGAGGGATAGGGGCCTCAAACCTTGCATCTGTTTAGAACCTCCTTCAGGCTTGAGATGTGCCGAATTTAACTCGGAAACAAGGAAAATTGCACGAGAAATGCAAAAAAGTGTTTGAAAATTTTTAAAGTCGATTATCTCGGAAACTATGAGAGATAGAGGCCTCAAACTTTACATCTGTTTAGAGCCTCCTTCAGGCTTGAGATGTGCAGAATTTAACTCGGAAATAAGGAAAATTGGACGAGAAATGCACAAAAGTGTTTGAAAATTTTTAAAGTCGATTATCTCGGAAACTATGAGAGACAGAGGCCTCAAACTTTACATCTGTTTAGAGCCTCCTTCAGGCTTGAGATGTGCAGAGTTTAACTCGGAAACAAGGAAAATTGGACGAGAAATGCACGAAAGTGTTTGAAAATCTTTAAAGTCGATTATCTCGGAAACTATGAGAGATAGAGGCCTCAAACTTTACATCTGTTTAGAGCCTGCTTCAGGCTTGAGATGTGCAGAATTTAACTCGGAAACAAGGAAAATTGCACGAGAAAGGCATAAAAGTGTTTGAAAATCTTTAAAGTCGATTATCTCGGAAACTATGAGAGATAGAGGCCTCAAACTTTACATCTGTTTAGAGCCTCCTTCAGGCTTGAGATGTGCAGAATTTAACTCGGAAACAAGGAAAATTGGACGAGAAATGCACGAAAGTGTTTGAAAATCTTTAAAGTCGATTATCTCGGAAACTATGAGAGATAGGGGCCTCAAACTTTACATCTGTTTAGAGCCTCCTTCAGGTTTGAGATGTGCAGAATTTAACTCGGAAATAAGGAAAATTGGACGAGAAATGCACAAAAGTGTTTGAAAATTTTTAAAGTCGATTATCTCGGAAACTATGAGAGATAGAGGCCTCAAACTTTACATATGTTTAGAGCCTGCTTCAGGCTTGAGATGTGCAGAATTTAACTCGGAAACAAGGAAAATTGCACGAGAAAGGCATAAAAGTGTTTGAAAATCTTTAAAGTCGATTATCTCGGAAACTATGAGAGATAAGGGCCTCAAAGTTTGCATCTGTTTAGAGCCTCCTTCAGGTTTGAGATGTGCAGAATTTAACTCGGAAACAAGGAAAATTGGACGAGAAATGCATAAAAGTGTTTGAAAATCTTTAAAGTCGATTATATCGGAAACTATGAGAGATAGGGGCCTCAAACTTTACATCTGTTTAGAGCCTCCTTCAGGCTTGAGATGTGCAGAATTTAACTCGGAAATAAGGAAAATTGGACGAGAAATGCACAAAAGTGTTTGAAAATCTTTAAAGTCGATTATCTCGGAAACTATGAGAGATAGGGGCCTCAAACTTTGCATCTGTTTAGAGCCTCCTTCAGGCTTGAGATGTGCAGAATTTAACTCGGAAACAAGGAAAATTGGACGAGAAATGCACGAAAGTGTTTGAAAATTTTTAAAGTCGATTATCTCGGAAACTATGAGAGATAGAGGCCTCAAACTTTACATCTGTTTAGAGCCTCCTTCAGGCTTGAGATGTGCAGAATTTAACTCGGAAATAAGGAAAATTGGACGAGAAATGCACAAAAGTGTTTGAAAATTTTTAAAGTCGATTATCTCGGAAACTATGAGAGATAGAGGCCTCAAACTTTACATCTGTTTAGAGCCTCCTTCAGGCTTGAGATGTGCAGAGTTTAACTCGGAAATAAGGAAAATTGGACGAGAAATGCACAAAAGTGTTTGAAAATTTTTAAAGTCGATTATCTCGGAAACTATGAGAGATAGAGGCCTCAAACTTTACATCTGTTTAGAGCCTGCTTCAGGCTTGAGATGTGCAGAATTTAACTCGGAAACAAGGAAAATTGCACGAGAAAGGCATAAAAGTGTTTGAAAATCTTTAAAGTCGATTATCTCGGAAACTATGAGAGATAGAGGCCTCAAACTTTACATCTGTTTAGAGCCTCCTTCAGGCTTGAGATGTGCAGAATTTAACTCGGAAACAAGGAAAATTGGACGAGAAATGCACGAAAGTGTTTGAAAATCTTTAAAGTCGATTATCTCGGAAACTATGAGAGATAAGGGCCTCAAAGTTTGCACCTGTTTAGAGCCTCCTTCAGGTCTGAGATGTGCAGAATTTAACTCGGAAACAAGGAAAATTGGACGAGAAATGCATAAAAGTGTCTGAAAATCTTTAAAGTCGATTATATCGGAAACTATGAGAGATAGGGGCCTCAAACTTTACATCTGTTTAGAGCCTCCTTCAGGTTTGAGATGTGCAGAATTTAACTCGGAAATAAGGAAAATTGGACGAGAAATGCACAAAAGTGTTTGAAAATTTTTAAAGTCGATTATCTCGGAAACTATGAGAGATAGGGGCCTCAAACTTTGCATCTGTTTAGAGCCTCCTTCAGGCTTGAGATGTGCAGAATTTAACTCGGAAACAAGGAAAATTGGACGAGAAATGCACGAAAGTGTTTGAAAATTTTTAAAGTCGATTATCTCGGAAACTATGAGAGATAGAGGCCTCAAACTTTACATCTGTTTAGAGCCTCCTTCAGGCTTGAGATGTGCAGAATTTAACTCGGAAATAAGGAAAATTGGACGAGAAATGCACAAAAGTGTTTGAAAATTTTTAAAGTCGATTATCTCGGAAACTATGAGAGATAGAGGCCTCAAACTTTACATCTGTTTAGAGCCTCCTTCAGGCTTGAGATGTGCAGAGTTTAACTCGGAAATAAGGAAAATTGGACGAGAAATGCACAAAAGTGTTTGAAAATTTTTAATGTCGATTATCTCGGAAACTATGAGAAATAGAGGCCTCAAACTTTACATCTGTTTAGAGCCTCCTTCAGGCTTGAGATGTGCAGAATTTAACTCGGAAATAAGGAAAATTGGACGAGAAATGCACAAAAGTGATTGAAAATTTTTAAAGTCGATTATCTCGGAAACTATGAGAGATAGAGGTCTCAAACTTTACATCTGTTTAGAACCTCCTTCAGGCTTGAGATGTGCAGAATTTAATTCGGAAACAAGGAAAATTGGACGAGAAATGCACAAAAGTGTTTGAAAATTTTTAAAGTCGATTATCTCGAAAACTCTGAGAGATAGAGGCCTCAAACTTAACATCTGTTTAGAGCCTCCTTCAGGCTTGAGATGTGCAGAATTTAACTCGGAAATAAGGAAAATTGGACGAGAAAGGCACCACAGTGTCTGAAAATCTTTAAAGTCGATTATCTCGGAAACTATGAGGGATAGGGGCCTCAAACCTTGCATCTGTTTAGAACCTCCTTCAGGCTTGAGATGTGCAGAATTTAACTCGGAAGTGAGGAGAATTGGACGAGAGATGCACAAAAGTGTTTGAAAATCTTTAATGTCGATTATCTCGGAAACTATGAGAGATAGGGGCCTCAAACTTTACATCTGTTTAGAGCCTCCTTCAGGCTTGAGATGTGCAGAATTTAACTCGGAAATAAGGAAAATTGGACGAGAAATGCATAAAAGTGTTTGAAAATCTTTAAAGTCGATTATCTCGGAAACTATGAGGGATAGGGGCCTCAAACCTTGCATCTGTTTAGAACCTCCTTCAGGCTTGAGATGTGCAGAATTTAACTCAGAAATAAGGAAAATTGGACGAGAAATGCACAAAAGTGAAAATTTTTAAAGTCGATTATCTCGAAAACTATGAGAGATAGAGGCCTCAAAGTTTACACCTATTTAGAGCCTCCTTCAGGCTTGAGATGTGCAGAATTTAACTCGGAAATAAGGAAAATTGGACGAGAAAGGCACCACACTGTCTGAAAATCTTTAAAATCGATTATCTCGGAAACTATGAGAGATAGGTACCTCAAATTTTGCATCTGTTTAGAGCCTCCTTCATTCTTGAGATGTGCAGAATTTAACTCGGAAATAAGGAAAATTGGACGAGAAAGGCACCAGAGTGTCTGAAAATCTTTAAAGTCGATTATCTCGGAAACTATGAGGGATAGGGGCCTCGAACCTTGCATCTGTTTAGAGCCTCCTTCAGGCTTGAGCTGTGTAAAATTTCACTTGGAAATGAGGTGAGTTGGACGAGAAAAGCATTAAAGTGTTTGAAAATCTTTAAAGTCGATTATCCCGGAAACTATGAGAGATAGGGGCCTCAAACTTTGCATCTGTTTAGAGCCTGCTTCAGGCTTGAGATGTGCAGAATTTAACTCGGAAACAAGGAAAATTGCACGAGAAATGCACAAAAGTGTTTGAAAATCTTTAAAGTCGATTATCTCGGAAACTATGAGAGATAGGGGCCTCAAATTTTGCAACTGTTTAGAGCCTCCTTCAGGCTTGAGATGTGCAGAATTTAACTCGGAAACAAGGAAAATTGGACGAGAAATGCGTAAAAGTGTTTGAAAATCTTTAAAGTCGATTATATCGGAAACTATGAGAGATAGGGGCCTCAAAACTTTACATCTGTTTAGAGCCTCCTTCAGGCTTGAGATGTGCAGAATTTAACTCGGAAATAAGGAAAATTGGACGAGAAATGCACAAAAGTGTTTGAAAATTTTTAAAGTCGATTATCTCGGAAACTATGAGAGATAGGGGCCTCAAACCTTGCATCTGTTTAGAACCTCCTTCAGGCTTGAGATGTGCCGAATTTAACTCGGAAACAAGGAAAATTGCACGAGAAATGCAAAAAAGTGTTTGAAAATCTTTAAAGTCGATTATCTCGGAAACTATGAGAGATAGAGGCCTCAAACTTTACATCTGTTTAGAGCCTCCTTCAGGCTTGAGATGTGCAGAATTTAACTCGGAAATAAGGAAAATTGGACGAGAAAGGCACCACAGTGTCTGAAAATCTTTAAAATCGATTATCTCGGAAACTATGAGAGATAGGTACCTCAAATTTTGCATCTGTTTAGAGCCTCCTTCATGCTTGAGATGTGCAGAACTTAACTCGGAAATAAGGAAAATTGGACGAGAAAGGCACCAAAGTGTCTGAAAATCTTTAAAGTCGATTATCTCGGAAACTATGAGGGATAGGGGCCTCAAACCTTGCATCTGTTTAGAACCTCCTTCAGGCTTGAGATGTGCCGAATTTAACTCGGAAACAAGGAAAATTGCACGAGAAATGCAAAAAAGTGTTTGAAAATCTTTAAAGTCGATTATCTCGGAAACTATGAGAGATAGGGGCCTCAAACTTTACATCTGTTTAGAGCCTCCTTCAGGTTTGAGATGTGCAGAATTTAACTCGGAAATAAGGAAAATTGGACGAGAAATGCACAAAAGTGTTTGAAAATTTTTAAAGTCGATTATCTCGGAAACTATGAGAGATAGAGGCCTCAAACTTTACATCTGTTTAGAGCCTGCTTCAGGCTTGAGATGTGCAGAATTTAACTCGGAAACAAGGAAAATTGCACGAGAAAGGCATAAAAGTGTTTGAAAATCTTTAAAGTCGATTATCTCGGAAACTATGAGAGATAAGGGCCTCAAAGTTTGCATCTGTTTAGAGCCTCCTTCAGGTTTGAGATGTGCAGAATTTAACTCGGAAACAAGGAAAATTGGACGAGAAATGCATAAAAGTGTTTGAAAATCTTTAAAGTCGATTATCTCGGAAACTATGAGAGATAGGGGCCTCAAACCTTGCATCTGTTTAGAACCTCTTTCAGGCTTGAGATGTGCCGAATTTAACTCGGAAACAAGGAAAATTGCACGAGAAATGCAAAAAAGTGTTTGAAAATCTTTAAAGTCGATTATCTCGGAAACTATGAGAGATAGGGGCCTCAAACTTTACATCTGTTTAGAGCCTCCTTCAGGTTTGAGATGTGCAGAATTTAACTCGGAAATAAGGAAAATTGGACGAGAAATGCACAAAAGTGTTTGAAAATTTTTAAAGTCGATTATCTCGGAAACTATGAGAGATAGAGGCCTCAAACTTTACATCTGTTTAGAGCCTGCTTCAGGCTTGAGATGTGCAGAATTTAACTCGGAAACAAGGAAAATTGCACGAGAAAGGCATAAAAGTGTTTGAAAATCTTTAAAGTCGATTATCTCGGAAACTATGAGAGATAAGGGCCTCAAAGTTTGCATCTGTTTAGAGCCTCCTTCAGGTTTGAGATGTGCAGAATTTAACTCGGAAACAAGGAAAATTGGACGAGAAATGCATAAAAGTGTTTGAAAATCTTTAAAGTCGATTATATCGGAAACTATGAGAGATAGGGGCCTCAAACTTTACATCTGTTTAGAGCCTCCTTCAGGTTTGAGATGTGCAGAATTTAACTCGGAAATAAGGAAAATTGGACGAGAAATGCACAAAAGTGTTTGAAAATTTTTAAAGTCGATTATCTCGGAAACTATGAGAAATAGAGGCCTCAAACTTTACATCTGTTTAGAGCCTCCTTCAGGCTTGAGATGTGCAGAATTTAACTCGGAAATAAGGAAAATTGGACGAGAAATGCACGAAAGTGTTTGAAAATCTTTAAAGTCGATTATCTCGGAAACTATGAGAGATAGGGGCCTCAAACTTTGCATCTGTTTAGAGCCTCCTTCAGGCTTGAGATGTGCAGAATTTAACTCGGAAACAAGGAAAATTGGACGAGAAATGCACGAAAGTGTTTGAAAATTTTTAAAGTCGATTATCTCGGAAACTATGAGAGATAGAGGCCTCAAACTTTACATCTGTTTAGAGCCTCCTTCAGGCTTGAGATGTGCAGAATTTAACTCGGAAATAAGGAAAATTGGACGAGAAATGCACAAAAGTGTTTGAAAATTTTTAAAGTCGATTATCTCGGAAACTATGAGAGATAGAGGCCTCAAACTTTACATCTGTTTAGAGCCTCCTTCAGGCTTGAGATGTGCAGAGTTTAACTCGGAAATAAGGAAAATTGGACGAGAAATGCACAAAAGTGTTTGAAAATTTTTAAAGTCGATTATCTCGGAAACTATGAGAGATAGAGGCCTCAAACTTTACATCTGTTTAGAGCCTGCTTCAGGCTTGAGATGTGCAGAATTTAACTCGGAAACAAGGAAAATTGCACGAGAAAGGCATAAAAGTGTTTGAAAATCTTTAAAGTCGATTATCTCGGAAACTATGAGAGATAGAGGCCTCAAACTTTACATCTGTTTAGAGCCTCCTTCAGGCTTGAGATGTGCAGAATTTAACTCGGAAACAAGGAAAATTGGACGAGAAATGCACGAAAGTGTTTGAAAATCTTTAAAGTCGATTATCTCGGAAACTATGAGAGATAAGGGCCTCAAAGTTTGCACCTGTTTAGAGCCTCCTTCAGGTTTGAGATGTGCAGAATTTAACTCGGAAACAAGGAAAATTGGACGAGAAATGCATAAAAGTGTCTGAAAATCTTTAAAGTCGATTATATCGGAAACTATGAGAGATAGGGGCCTCAAACTTTACATCTGTTTAGAGCCTCCTTCAGGTTTGAGATGTGCAGAATTTAACTCGGAAATAAGGAAAATTGGACGAGAAATGCACAAAAGTGTTTGAAAATTTTTAAAGTCGATTATCTCGGAAACTATGAGAGATAGGGGCCTCAAACTTTGCATCTGTTTAGAGCCTCCTTCAGGCTTGAGATGTGCAGAATTTAACTCGGAAACAAGGAAAATTGGACGAGAAATGCACGAAAGTGTTTGAAAATTTTTAAAGTCGATTATCTCGGAAACTATGAGAGATAGAGGCCTCAAACTTTACATCTGTTTAGAGCCTCCTTCAGGCTTGAGATGTGCAGAATTTAACTCGGAAATAAGGAAAATTGGACGAGAAATGCACAAAAGTGTTTGAAAATTTTTAAAGTCGATTATCTCGGAAACTATGAGAGATAGAGGCCTCAAACTTTACATCTGTTTAGAACCTCCTTCAGGCTTGAGATGTGCAGAATTTAATTCGGAAACAAGGAAAATTGGACGAGAAATGCACAAAAGTGTTTGAAAATTTTTAAAGTCGATTATCTCGAAAACTCTGAGAGATAGAGGCCTCAAACTTTACATCTGTTGAGAGCCTCCTTCAGGCTTGAGATGTGCAGAATTTAACTCGGAAATAAGGAAAATTGGACGAGAAAGGCACCACAGTGTCTGAAAATCTTTAAAGTCGATTATCTCGGAAACTATGAGGGATAGGGGCCTCAAACTTTACATCTGTTTAGAGCCTCCTTCAGGTTTGAGATGTGCAGAATTTAACTCGGAAACAAGGAAAATTGGACGAGAAATGCATAAAAGTGTCTGAAAATCTTTAAAGTCGATTATATCGGAAACTATGAGAGATAGGGGCCTCAAACTTTACATCTGTTTAGAGCCTCCTTCAGGTTTGAGATGTGCAGAATTTAACTCGGAAACAAGGAAAATTGGACGAGAAATGCATAAAAGTGTCTGAAAATCTTTAAAGTCGATTATATCGGAAACTATGAGAGATAGGGGCCTCAAACTTTACATCTGTTTAGAGCCTCCTTCAGGTTTGAGATGTGCAGAATTTAACTCGGAAATAAGGAAAATTGGACGAGAAATGCACAAAAGTGTTTGAAAATTTTTAAAGTCGATTATCTCGGAAACTATGAGAGATAGGGGCCTCAAACTTTGCATCTGTTTAGAGCCTCCTTCAGGCTTGAGATGTGCAGAGTTTAACTCGGAAATAAGGAAAATTGGACGAGAAATGCACAAAAGTGTTTGAAAATTTTTAATGTCGATTATCTCGGAAACTATGAGAAATAGAGGCCTCAAACTTTACATCTGTTTAGAGCCTCCTTCAGGCTTGAGATGTGCAGAATTTAACTCGGAAATAAGGAAAATTGGACGAGAAATGCACAAAAGTGATTGAAAATTTTTAAAGTCGATTATCTCGGAAACTATGAGAGATAGAGGCCTCAAACTTTACATCTGTTTAGAACCTCCTTCAGGCTTGAGATGTGCAGAATTTAATTCGGAAACAAGGAAAATTGGACGAGAAATGCACAAAAGTGTTTGAAAATTTTTAAAGTCGATTATCTCGAAAACTCTGAGAGATAGAGGCCTCAAACTTTACATCTGTTTAGAGCCTCCTTCAGGCTTGAGATGTGCAGAATTTAACTCGGAAATAAGGAAAATTGGACGAGAAAGGCACCACAGTGTCTGAAAATCTTTAAAGTCGATTATCTCGGAAACTATGAGGGATAGGGGCCTCAAACCTTGCATCTGTTTAGAGCCTGCTTCAGGCTTGAGATGTGCAGAATTTAACTCGGAAGTGAGGAGAATTGGACGAGAGATGCACAAAAGTGTTTGAAAATCTTTAAAGTCGATTATCTCGGAAACTATGAGAGATAGGGGCCTCAAACTTTACATCTGTTTAGAGCCTCCTTCAGGCTTGAGATGTGCAGAATTTAACTCGGAAATAAGGAAAATTGGACGAGAAATGCATAAAAGTGTTTGAAGATCTTTAAAGTCGATTATCTCGGAAACTATGAGGGATAGGGGCCTCAAACCTTGCATCTGTTTAGAACCTCCTTCAGGCTTGAGATGTGCAGAATTTAACTCAGAAATAAGGAAAATTGGACGAGAAATGCACAAAAGTGAAAATTTTTAAAGTCGATTATCTCGAAAACTATGAGAGATAGAGGCCTCAAAGTTTACACCTATTTAGAGCCTCCTTCAGGCTTGAGATGTGCAGAATTTAACTCGGAAATAAGGAAAATTGGACGAGAAAGGCACCACACTGTCTGAAAATCTTTAAAATCGATTATCTCGGAAACTATGAGAGATAGAGGCCTCAAACTTTACATCTGTTTAGAGCCTCCTTCAGGCTTGAGATGTGCAGAGTTTAACTCGGAAATAAGGAAAATTGGACGAGAAAGGCACCAGAATGTCTGAAAATCTTTAAAGTCGATTATCTCGGAAACTATGAGGGATAGGGGCCTCGAACCTTGCATCTGTTTAGAGCCTCCTTCAGGCTTGAGCTGTGAAAAATTTCACTTGGAAATAAGGTGAGTTGGACGAGAAAAGCATTAAAGTGTTTGAAAATCTTTAAAGTCGATTATCCCGGAAACTATGAGAGATAGGGGCCTCAAACTTTGCATCTGTTTAGAGCCTGCTTCAGGCTTGAGATGTGCAGAATTTAACTCGGAAACAAGGAAAATTGCACGAGAAATGCACAAAAGTGTTTGAAAATCTTTAAAGTCGATTATCTCGGAAACTATGAGAGATAGGGGCCTCAAATTTTGCAACTGTTTAGAGCCTCCTTCAGGCTTGAGATGTGCAGAATTTAACTCGGAAACAAGGAAAATTGGACGAGAAATGCGTAAAAGTGTTTGAAAATCTTTAAAGTCGATTATATCGGAAACTATGAGAGATAGGGGCCTCAAAACTTTACATCTGTTTAGAGCCTCCTTCAGGCTTGAGATGTGCAGAATTTAACTCGGAAATAAGGAAAATTGGACGAGAAATGCACAAAAGTGTTTGAAAATTTTTAAAGTCGATTATCTCGGAAACTATGAGAGATAGGGGCCTCAAACCTTGCATCTGTTTAGAACCTCCTTCAGGCTTGAGATGTGCCGAATTTAACTCGGAAACAAGGAAAATTGCACGAGAAATGCAAAAAAGTGTTTGAAAATCTTTAAAGTCGATTATCTCGGAAACTATGAGAGATAGAGGCCTCAAACTTTACATCTGTTTAGAGCCTCCTTCAGGCTTGAGATGTGCAGAATTTAACTCGGAAATAAGGAAAATTGGACGAGAAATGCGCGAAAGTGTTTGAAAATCTTTAAAGTCGATTATCTCGGAAACTATGAGAGATAGGGGCCTCAAACTTTGCATCTGTTTAGTGCCTCCTTCAGGCTTGAGATTTGCAGAATTTAACTCGGAAATAAGGAAAATTGGACGAGAAAGGCACCACAGTGTCTGAAAATCTTTAAAATCGATTATCTCGGAAACTATGAGAGATAGGTACCTCAAATTTTGCATCTGTTTAGAGCCTCCTTCATGCTTGAGATGTGCAGAACTTAACTCGGAAATAAGGAAAATTGGACGAGAAAGGCACCAAAGTGTCTGAAAATCTTTAAAGTCGATTATCTCGGAAACTATGAGGGATAGGGGCCTCAAACCTTGCATCTGTTTAGAACCTTTTTCAGGCTTGAGATGTGCCGAATTTAACTCGGAAACAAGGAAAATTGCACGAGAAATGCAAAAAAGTGTTTGAAAATCTTTAAAGTCGATTATCTCGGAAACTATGAGAGATAGAGGCCTCAAACTTTACATCTGTTTAGAGCCTCCTTCAGGCTTGAGATGTGCAGAATTTAACTCGGAAATAAGGAAAATTGGACGAGAAATGCACAAAAGTGTTTGAAAATTTTTAAAGTCGATTATCTCGGAAACTATGAGAGATAGGGGCCTCAAACCTTGCATCTGTTTAGAACCTCCTTCAGGCTTGAGATGTGCCGAATTTAACTCGGAAACAAGGAAAATTGCACGAGAAATGCAAAAAAGTGTTTGAAAATCTTTAAAGTCGATTATCTCGGAAACTATGAGAGATAGAGGCCTCAAACTTTGCATCTGTTTAGAGCCTCCTTCAGGCTTGAGATGTGCAGAATTTAACTCGGAAATAAGGAAAATTGGACGAGAAATGCGCGAAAGTGTTTGAAAATCTTTAAAGTCGATTATCTCGGAAACTATGAGAGATAGGGGCCTCAAACTTTGCATCTGTTTAGTGCCTCCTTCAGGCTTGAGATTTGCAGAATTTAACTCGGAAATAAGGAAAATTGGACGAGAAAGGCACCACAGTGTCTGAAAATCTTTAAAATCGATTATCTCGGAAACTATGAGAGATAGGTACCTCAAATTTTGCATCTGTTTAGAGCCTCCTTCATGCTTGAGATGTGCAGAACTTAACTCGGAAATAAGGAAAATTGGACGAGAAATGCAAAAAAGTGTTTGAAAATCTTTAAAGTCGATTATCTCGGAAACTATGAGAGATAGAGGCCTCAAACTTTACATCTGTTTAGAGCCTCCTTCAGGCTTGAGATGTGCAGAATTTAACTCGGAAATAAGGAAAATTGGACGAGAAATGCGCGAAAGTGTTTGAAAATCTTTAAAGTCGATTATCTCGGAAACTATGAGAGATAGGGGCCTCAAACTTTGCATCTGTTTAGAGCCTCCTTCAGGCTTGAGATGTGCAGAATTAAACTCGGAAACAAGGAAAATTGCACGAGAAATGCATAAAAGTGTTTGAAAATCTTTAAAGTCGATTATCTCGGAAACTATGAGAGATAGGGGCCTCAAATTTTGCAACTGTTTAGAGCCTCCTTCAGGCTTGAGATGTGCAGAATTTAACTCGGAAACAAGGAAAATTGGACGAGAAATGCATAAAAGTGTTTGAAAATCTTTAAAGTCGATTATATCGGAAACTATGAAAGATAGAGGCCTCAAACTTTACATCTGTTTAGAGCCTCCTTCAGGCTTGAGATGTGCAGAATTTAACTCGGAAATAAGGAAAATTGGACGAGAAAGGCACCACAGTGTTTGAAAATCTTTAAAGTCGATTATCTCGGAAACTATGAGAGATAGGGGCCTCAAACTTTACATCTGTTTAGTGCCTCCTTCAGGCTTGAGATTTGCAGAATTTAACTCGGAAATAAGGAAAATTGGACGAGAAATGCACAAAAGTGTTTGAAAATTTTTAAAGTCGATTATCTCGGAAACTATGAGAGATAGAGGCCTCAAACTTTACATCTGTTTAGAGCCTCCTTCAGGCTTGAGATGTGCAGAATTTAACTCGGAAATAAGGAAAATTGGACGAGAAATGCACAAAAGTGTTTGAAAATTTTTAAAGTCGATTATCTCGGAAACTATGAGAGATAGAGGCCTCAAACTTTACATCTGTTTAGAGCCTCCTTCAGGCTTGAGATGTGCAGAGTTTAACTCGGAAACAAGGAAAATTGGACGAGAAATGCACGAAAGTGTTTGAAAATCTTTAAAGTCGATTATCTCGGAAACTATGAGAGATAGAGGCCTCAAACTTTACATCTGTTTAGAGCCTGCTTCAGGCTTGAGATGTGCAGAATTTAACTCGGAAACAAGGAAAATTGCACGAGAAAGGCATAAAAGTGTTTGAAAATCTTTAAAGTCGATTATCTCGGAAACTATGAGAGATAGAGGCCTCAAACTTTACATCTGTTTAGAGCCTCCTTCAGGCTTGAGATGTGCAGAATTTAACTCGGAAACAAGGAAAATTGGACGAGAAATGCACGAAAGTGTTTGAAAATCTTTAAAGTCGATTATCTCGGAAACTATGAGAGATAGGGGCCTCAAACTTTACATCTGTTTAGAGCCTCCTTCAGGTTTGAGATGTGCAGAATTTAACTCGGAAATAAGGAAAATTGGACGAGAAATGCACAAAAGTGTTTGAAAATTTTTAAAGTCGATTATCTCGGAAACTATGAGAGATAGAGGCCTCAAACTTTACATCTGTTTAGAGCCTGCTTCAGGCTTGAGATGTGCAGAATTTAACTCGGAAACAAGGAAAATTGCACGAGAAAGGCATAAAAGTGTTTGAAAATCTTTAAAGTCGATTATCTCGGAAACTATGAGAGATAAGGGCCTCAAAGTTTGCATCTGTTTAGAGCCTCCTTCAGGTTTGAGATGTGCAGAATTTAACTCGGAAACAAGGAAAATTGGACGAGAAATGCATAAAAGTGTTTGAAAATCTTTAAAGTCGATTATATCGGAAACTATGAGAGATAGGGGCCTCAAACTTTACATCTGTTTAGAGCCTCCTTCAGGTTTGAGATGTGCAGAATTTAACTCGGAAATAAGGAAAATTGGACGAGAAATGCACAAAAGTGTTTGAAAATTTTTAAAGTCGATTATCTCGGAAACTATGAGAAATAGAGGCCTCAAACTTTACATCTGTTTAGAGCCTCCTTCAGGCTTGAGATGTGCAGAATTTAACTCGGAAATAAGGAAAATTGGACGAGAAATGCACGAAAGTGTTTGAAAATCTTTAAAGTCGATTATCTCGGAAACTATGAGAGATAGGGGCCTCAAACTTTGCATCTGTTTAGAGCCTCCTTCAGGCTTGAGATGTGCAGAATTTAACTCGGAAACAAGGAAAATTGGACGAGAAATGCACGAAAGTGTTTGAAAATTTTTAAAGTCGATTATCTCGGAAACTATGAGAAATAGAGGCCTCAAACTTTACATCTGTTTAGAGCCTGCTTCAGGCTTGAGATGTGCAGAATTTAACTCGGAAACAAGGAAAATTGCACGAGAAAGGCATAAAAGTGTTTGAAAATCTTTAAAGTCGATTATCTCGGAAACTATGAGAGATAGAGGCCTCAAACTTTACATCTGTTTAGAGCCTCCTTCAGGCTTGAGATGTGCAGAATTTAACTCGGAAACAAGGAAAATTGGACGAGAAATGCACGAAAGTGTTTGAAAATCTTTAAAGTCGATTATCTCGGAAACTATGAGAGATAAGGGCCTCAAAGTTTGCACCTGTTTAGAGCCTCCTTCAGGTTTGAGATGTGCAGAATTTAACTCGGAAACAAGGAAAATTGGACGAGAAATGCATAAAAGTGTCTGAAAATCTTTAAAGTCGATTATATCGGAAACTATGAGAGATAGGGGCCTCAAACTTTACATCTGTTTAGAGCCTCCTTCAGGTTTGAGATGTGCAGAATTTAACTCGGAAATAAGGAAAATTGGACGAGAAATGCACAAAAGTGTTTGAAAATTTTTAAAGTCGATTATCTCGGAAACTATGAGAGATAGGGGCCTCAAACTTTGCATCTGTTTAGAGCCTCCTTCAGGCTTGAGATGTGCAGAATTTAACTCGGAAACAAGGAAAATTGGACGAGAAATGCACGAAAGTGTTTGAAAATTTTTAAAGTCGATTATCTCGGAAACTATGAGAGATAGAGGCCTCAAACTTTACATCTGTTTAGAGCCTCCTTCAGGCTTGAGATGTGCAGAATTTAACTCGGAAATAAGGAAAATTGGACGAGAAATGCACAAAAGTGTTTGAAAATTTTTAAAGTCGATTATCTCGGAAACTATGAGAGATAGAGGCCTCAAACTTTACATCTGTTTAGAGCCTCCTTCAGGCTTGAGATGTGCAGAGTTTAACTCGGAAATAAGGAAAATTGGACGAGAAATGCACAAAAGTGTTTGAAAATTTTTAATGTCGATTATCTCGGAAACTATGAGAAATAGAGGCCTCAAACTTTACATCTGTTTAGAGCCTCCTTCAGGCTTGAGATGTGCAGAATTTAACTCGGAAATAAGGAAAATTGGACGAGAAATTCACAGAGTGATTGAAAATTTTTAAAGTCGATTATCTCGGAAACTATGAGAGATAGAGGTCTCAAACTTTACATCTGTTTAGAACCTCCTTCAGGCTTGAGATGTGCAGAATTTAATTCGGAAACAAGGAAAATTGGACGAGAAATGCACAAAAGTGTTTGAAAATTTTTAAAGTCGATTATCTCGAAAACTCTGAGAGATAGAGGCCTCAAACTTTACATCTGTTTAGAGCCTCCTTCAGGCTTGAGATGTGCAGAATTTAACTCGGAAATAAGGAAAATTGGACGAGAAAGGCACCACAGTGTCTGAAAATCTTTAAAGTCGATTATCTCGGAAACTATGAGGGATAGGGGCCTCAAACCTTGCATCTGTTTAGAACCTCCTTCAGGCTTGAGATGTGCAGAATTTAACTCGGAAGTGAGGAGAATTGGACGAGAGATGCACAAAAGTGTTTGAAAATCTTTAAAGTCGATTATCTCGGAAACTATGAGAGATAGGGGCCTCAAACTTTACATCTGTTTAGAGCCTCCTTCAGGCTTGAGATGTGCAGAATTTAATTCGGAAACAAGGAAAATTGGACGAGAAATGCACAAAAGTGTTTGAAAATTTTTAAAGTCGATTATCTCGAAAACTCTGAGAGATAGAGGCCTCAAACTTTACATCTGTTTAGAGCCTCCTTCAGGCTTGAGATGTGCAGAATTTAACTCGGAAATAAGGAAAATTGGACGAGAAAGGCACCACAGTGTCTGAAAATCTTTAAAGTCGATTATCTCGGAAACTATGAGGGATAGGGGCCTCAAACCTTGCATCTGTTTAGAGCCTGCTTCAGGCTTGAGATGTGCAGAATTTAACTCGGAAGTGAGGAGAATTGGACGAGATATGCACAAAAGTGTTTGAAAATCTTTAAAGTCGATTATATCGGAAACTATGAGAGATAGGGGCCTCAAACTTTACATCTGTTTAGAGCCTCCTTCAGGTTTGAGATGTGCAGAATTTAACTCGGAAACAAGGAAAATTGGACGAGAAATGCATAAAAGTGTCTGAAAATCTTTAAAGTCGATTATATCGGAAACTATGAGAGATAGGGGCCTCAAACTTTACATCTGTTTAGAGCCTCCTTCAGGTTTGAGATGTGCAGAATTTAACTCGGAAATAAGGAAAATTGGACGAGAAATGCACAAAAGTGTTTGAAAATTTTTAAAGTCGATTATCTCGGAAACTATGAGAGATAGGGGCCTCAAACTTTGCATCTGTTTAGAGCCTCCTTCAGGCTTGAGATGTGCAGAGTTTAACTCGGAAATAAGGAAAATTGGACGAGAAATGCACAAAAGTGTTTGAAAATTTTTAATGTCGATTATCTCGGAAACTATGAGAAATAGAGGCCTCAAACTTTACATCTGTTTAGAGCCTCCTTCAGGCTTGAGATGTGCAGAATTTAACTCGGAAATAAGGAAAATTGGACGAGAAATGCACAAAAGTGATTGAAAATTTTTAAAGTCGATTATCTCGGAAACTATGAGAGATAGAGGCCTCAAACTTTACATCTGTTTAGAACCTCCTTCAGGCTTGAGATGTGCAGAATTTAATTCGGAAACAAGGAAAATTGGACGAGAAATGCACAAAAGTGTTTGAAAATTTTTAAAGTCGATTATCTCGAAAACTCTGAGAGATAGAGGCCTCAAACTTTACATCTGTTTAGAGCCTCCTTCAGGCTTGAGATGTGCAGAATTTAACTCGGAAATAAGGAAAATTGGACGAGAAAGGCACCACAGTGTCTGAAAATCTTTAAAGTCGATTATCTCGGAAACTATGAGGGATAGGGGCCTCAAACCTTGCATCTGTTTAGAGCCTGCTTCAGGCTTGAGATGTGCAGAATTTAACTCGGAAGTGAGGAGAATTGGACGAGAGATGCACAAAAGTGTTTGAAAATCTTTAAAGTCGATTATCTCGGAAACTATGAGAGATAGGGGCCTCAAACTTTACATCTGTTTAGAGCCTCCTTCAGGCTTGAGATGTGCAGAATTTAACTCGGAAATAAGGAAAATTGGACGAGAAATGCATAAAAGTGTTTGAAGATCTTTAAAGTCGATTATCTCGGAAACTATGAGGGATAGGGGCCTCAAACCTTGCATCTGTTTAGAACCTCCTTCAGGCTTGAGATGTGCAGAATTTAACTCAGAAATAAGGAAAATTGGACGAGAAATGCACAAAAGTGAAAATTTTTAAAGTCGATTATCTCGAAAACTATGAGAGATAGAGGCCTCAAAGTTTACACCTATTTAGAGCCTCCTTCAGGCTTGAGATGTGCAGAATTTAACTCGGAAATAAGGAAAATTGGACGAGAAAGGCACCACACTGTCTGAAAATCTTTAAAATCGATTATCTCGGAAACTATGAGAGATAGAGGCCTCAAACTTTACATCTGTTTAGAGCCTCCTTCAGGCTTGAGATGTGCAGAGTTTAACTCGGAAATAAGGAAAATTGGACGAGAAAGGCACCAGAATGTCTGAAAATCTTTAAAGTCGATTATCTCGGAAACTATGAGGGATAGGGGCCTCGAACCTTGCATCTGTTTAGAGCCTCCTTCAGGCTTGAGCTGTGAAAAATTTCACTTGGAAATAAGGTGAGTTGGACGAGAAAAGCATTAAAGTGTTTGAAAATCTTTAAAGTCGATTATCCCGGAAACTATGAGAGATAGGGGCCTCAAACTTTGCATCTGTTTAGAGCCTGCTTCAGGCTTGAGATGTGCAGAATTTAACTCGGAAACAAGGAAAATTGCACGAGAAATGCACAAAAGTGTTTGAAAATCTTTAAAGTCGATTATCTCGGAAACTATGAGAGATAGGGGCCTCAAATTTTGCAACTGTTTAGAGCCTCCTTCAGGCTTGAGATGTGCAGAATTTAACTCGGAAACAAGGAAAATTGGACGAGAAATGCGTAAAAGTGTTTGAAAATCTTTAAAGTCGATTATATCGGAAACTATGAGAGATAGGGGCCTCAAAACTTTACATCTGTTTAGAGCCTCCTTCAGGCTTGAGATGTGCAGAATTTAACTCGGAAATAAGGAAAATTGGACGAGAAATGCACAAAAGTGTTTGAAAATTTTTAAAGTCGATTATCTCGGAAACTATGAGAGATAGGGGCCTCAAACCTTGCATCTGTTTAGAACCTCCTTCAGGCTTGAGATGTGCCGAATTTAACTCGGAAACAAGGAAAATTGCACGAGAAATGCAAAAAAGTGTTTGAAAATCTTTAAAGTCGATTATCTCGGAAACTATGAGAGATAGAGGCCTCAAACTTTACATCTGTTTAGAGCCTCCTTCAGGCTTGAGATGTGCAGAATTTAACTCGGAAATAAGGAAAATTGGACGAGAAATGCGCGAAAGTGTTTGAAAATCTTTAAAGTCGATTATCTCGGAAACTATGAGAGATAGGGGCCTCAAACTTTGCATCTGTTTAGTGCCTCCTTCAGGCTTGAGATTTGCAGAATTTAACTCGGAAATAAGGAAAATTGGACGAGAAAGGCACCACAGTGTCTGAAAATCTTTAAAATCGATTATCTCGGAAACTATGAGAGATAGGTACCTCAAATTTTGCATCTGTTTAGAGCCTCCTTCATGCTTGAGATGTGCAGAACTTAACTCGGAAATAAGGAAAATTGGACGAGAAAGGCACCAAAGTGTCTGAAAATCTTTAAAGTCGATTATCTCGGAAACTATGAGGGATAGGGGCCTCAAACCTTGCATCTGTTTAGAACCTTTTTCAGGCTTGAGATGTGCCGAATTTAACTCGGAAACAAGGAAAATTGCACGAGAAATGCAAAAAAGTGTTTGAAAATCTTTAAAGTCGATTATCTCGGAAACTATGAGAGATAGAGGCCTCAAACTTTACATCTGTTTAGAGCCTCCTTCAGGCTTGAGATGTGCAGAATTTAACTCGGAAATAAGGAAAATTGGACGAGAAATGCACAAAAGTGTTTGAAAATTTTTAAAGTCGATTATCTCGGAAACTATGAGAGATAGGGGCCTCAAACCTTGCATCTGTTTAGAACCTCCTTCAGGCTTGAGATGTGCCGAATTTAACTCGGAAACAAGGAAAATTGCACGAGAAATGCAAAAAAGTGTTTGAAAATCTTTAAAGTCGATTATCTCGGAAACTATGAGAGATAGAGGCCTCAAACTTTGCATCTGTTTAGAGCCTCCTTCAGGCTTGAGATGTGCAGAATTTAACTCGGAAATAAGGAAAATTGGACGAGAAATGCGCGAAAGTGTTTGAAAATCTTTAAAGTCGATTATCTCGGAAACTATGAGAGATAGGGGCCTCAAACTTTGCATCTGTTTAGTGCCTCCTTCAGGCTTGAGATTTGCAGAATTTAACTCGGAAATAAGGAAAATTGGACGAGAAAGGCACCACAGTGTCTGAAAATCTTTAAAATCGATTATCTCGGAAACTATGAGAGATAGGTACCTCAAATTTTGCATCTGTTTAGAGCCTCCTTCATGCTTGAGATGTGCAGAACTTAACTCGGAAATAAGGAAAATTGGACGAGAAATGCAAAAAAGTGTTTGAAAATCTTTAAAGTCGATTATCTCGGAAACTATGAGAGATAGAGGCCTCAAACTTTACATCTGTTTAGAGCCTCCTTCAGGCTTGAGATGTGCAGAATTTAACTCGGAAATAAGGAAAATTGGACGAGAAATGCGCGAAAGTGTTTGAAAATCTTTAAAGTCGATTATCTCGGAAACTATGAGAGATAGGGGCCTCAAACTTTGCATCTGTTTAGAGCCTCCTTCAGGCTTGAGATGTGCAGAATTAAACTCGGAAACAAGGAAAATTGCACGAGAAATGCATAAAAGTGTTTGAAAATCTTTAAAGTCGATTATCTCGGAAACTATGAGAGATAGGGGCCTCAAATTTTGCAACTGTTTAGAGCCTCCTTCAGGCTTGAGATGTGCAGAATTTAACTCGGAAACAAGGAAAATTGGACGAGAAATGCATAAAAGTGTTTGAAAATCTTTAAAGTCGATTATATCGGAAACTATGAAAGATAGAGGCCTCAAACTTTACATCTGTTTAGAGCCTCCTTCAGGCTTGAGATGTGCAGAATTTAACTCGGAAATAAGGAAAATTGGACGAGAAAGGCACCACAGTGTTTGAAAATCTTTAAAGTCGATTATCTCGGAAACTATGAGAGATAGGGGCCTCAAACTTTACATCTGTTTAGTGCCTCCTTCAGGCTTGAGATTTGCAGAATTTAACTCGGAAATAAGGAAAATTGGACGAGAAATGCACAAAAGTGTTTGAAAATTTTTAAAGTCGATTATCTCGGAAACTATGAGAGATAGAGGCCTCAAACTTTACATCTGTTTAGAGCCTCCTTCAGGCTTGAGATGTGCAGAATTTAACTCGGAAATAAGGAAAATTGGACGAGAAATGCACAAAAGTGTTTGAAAATTTTTAAAGTCGATTATCTCGGAAACTATGAGAGATAGAGGCCTCAAACTTTACATCTGTTTAGAGCCTCCTTCAGGCTTGAGATGTGCAGAGTTTAACTCGGAAACAAGGAAAATTGGACGAGAAATGCACGAAAGTGTTTGAAAATCTTTAAAGTCGATTATCTCGGAAACTATGAGAGATAGAGGCCTCAAACTTTACATCTGTTTAGAGCCTGCTTCAGGCTTGAGATGTGCAGAATTTAACTCGGAAACAAGGAAAATTGCACGAGAAAGGCATAAAAGTGTTTGAAAATCTTTAAAGTCGATTATCTCGGAAACTATGAGAGATAGAGGCCTCAAACTTTACATCTGTTTAGAGCCTCCTTCAGGCTTGAGATGTGCAGAATTTAACTCGGAAACAAGGAAAATTGGACGAGAAATGCACGAAAGTGTTTGAAAATCTTTAAAGTCGATTATCTCGGAAACTATGAGAGATAGGGGCCTCAAACTTTACATCTGTTTAGAGCCTCCTTCAGGTTTGAGATGTGCAGAATTTAACTCGGAAATAAGGAAAATTGGACGAGAAATGCACAAAAGTGTTTGAAAATTTTTAAAGTCGATTATCTCGGAAACTATGAGAGATAGAGGCCTCAAACTTTACATCTGTTTAGAGCCTGCTTCAGGCTTGAGATGTGCAGAATTTAACTCGGAAACAAGGAAAATTGCACGAGAAAGGCATAAAAGTGTTTGAAAATCTTTAAAGTCGATTATCTCGGAAACTATGAGAGATAAGGGCCTCAAAGTTTGCATCTGTTTAGAGCCTCCTTCAGGTTTGAGATGTGCAGAATTTAACTCGGAAACAAGGAAAATTGGACGAGAAATGCATAAAAGTGTTTGAAAATCTTTAAAGTCGATTATATCGGAAACTATGAGAGATAGGGGCCTCAAACTTTACATCTGTTTAGAGCCTCCTTCAGGTTTGAGATGTGCAGAATTTAACTCGGAAATAAGGAAAATTGGACGAGAAATGCACAAAAGTGTTTGAAAATTTTTAAAGTCGATTATCTCGGAAACTATGAGAAATAGAGGCCTCAAACTTTACATCTGTTTAGAGCCTCCTTCAGGCTTGAGATGTGCAGAATTTAACTCGGAAATAAGGAAAATTGGACGAGAAATGCACGAAAGTGTTTGAAAATCTTTAAAGTCGATTATCTCGGAAACTATGAGAGATAGGGGCCTCAAACTTTGCATCTGTTTAGAGCCTCCTTCAGGCTTGAGATGTGCAGAATTTAACTCGGAAACAAGGAAAATTGGACGAGAAATGCACGAAAGTGTTTGAAAATTTTTAAAGTCGATTATCTCGGAAACTATGAGAAATAGAGGCCTCAAACTTTACATCTGTTTAGAGCCTGCTTCAGGCTTGAGATGTGCAGAATTTAACTCGGAAACAAGGAAAATTGCACGAGAAAGGCATAAAAGTGTTTGAAAATCTTTAAAGTCGATTATCTCGGAAACTATGAGAGATAGAGGCCTCAAACTTTACATCTGTTTAGAGCCTCCTTCAGGCTTGAGATGTGCAGAATTTAACTCGGAAACAAGGAAAATTGGACGAGAAATGCACGAAAGTGTTTGAAAATCTTTAAAGTCGATTATCTCGGAAACTATGAGAGATAAGGGCCTCAAAGTTTGCACCTGTTTAGAGCCTCCTTCAGGTTTGAGATGTGCAGAATTTAACTCGGAAACAAGGAAAATTGGACGAGAAATGCATAAAAGTGTCTGAAAATCTTTAAAGTCGATTATATCGGAAACTATGAGAGATAGGGGCCTCAAACTTTACATCTGTTTAGAGCCTCCTTCAGGTTTGAGATGTGCAGAATTTAACTCGGAAATAAGGAAAATTGGACGAGAAATGCACAAAAGTGTTTGAAAATTTTTAAAGTCGATTATCTCGGAAACTATGAGAGATAGGGGCCTCAAACTTTGCATCTGTTTAGAGCCTCCTTCAGGCTTGAGATGTGCAGAATTTAACTCGGAAACAAGGAAAATTGGACGAGAAATGCACGAAAGTGTTTGAAAATTTTTAAAGTCGATTATCTCGGAAACTATGAGAGATAGAGGCCTCAAACTTTACATCTGTTTAGAGCCTCCTTCAGGCTTGAGATGTGCAGAATTTAACTCGGAAATAAGGAAAATTGGACGAGAAATGCACAAAAGTGTTTGAAAATTTTTAAAGTCGATTATCTCGGAAACTATGAGAGATAGAGGCCTCAAACTTTACATCTGTTTAGAGCCTCCTTCAGGCTTGAGATGTGCAGAGTTTAACTCGGAAATAAGGAAAATTGGACGAGAAATGCACAAAAGTGTTTGAAAATTTTTAATGTCGATTATCTCGGAAACTATGAGAAATAGAGGCCTCAAACTTTACATCTGTTTAGAGCCTCCTTCAGGCTTGAGATGTGCAGAATTTAACTCGGAAATAAGGAAAATTGGACGAGAAATTCACAGAGTGATTGAAAATTTTTAAAGTCGATTATCTCGGAAACTATGAGAGATAGAGGTCTCAAACTTTACATCTGTTTAGAACCTCCTTCAGGCTTGAGATGTGCAGAATTTAATTCGGAAACAAGGAAAATTGGACGAGAAATGCACAAAAGTGTTTGAAAATTTTTAAAGTCGATTATCTCGAAAACTCTGAGAGATAGAGGCCTCAAACTTTACATCTGTTTAGAGCCTCCTTCAGGCTTGAGATGTGCAGAATTTAACTCGGAAATAAGGAAAATTGGACGAGAAAGGCACCACAGTGTCTGAAAATCTTTAAAGTCGATTATCTCGGAAACTATGAGGGATAGGGGCCTCAAACCTTGCATCTGTTTAGAACCTCCTTCAGGCTTGAGATGTGCAGAATTTAACTCGGAAGTGAGGAGAATTGGACGAGAGATGCACAAAAGTGTTTGAAAATCTTTAAAGTCGATTATCTCGGAAACTATGAGAGATAGGGGCCTCAAACTTTACATCTGTTTAGAGCCTCCTTCAGGCTTGAGATGTGCAGAATTTAATTCGGAAACAAGGAAAATTGGACGAGAAATGCACAAAAGTGTTTGAAAATTTTTAAAGTCGATTATCTCGAAAACTCTGAGAGATAGAGGCCTCAAACTTTACATCTGTTTAGAGCCTCCTTCAGGCTTGAGATGTGCAGAATTTAACTCGGAAATAAGGAAAATTGGACGAGAAAGGCACCACAGTGTCTGAAAATCTTTAAAGTCGATTATCTCGGAAACTATGAGGGATAGGGGCCTCAAACCTTGCATCTGTTTAGAGCCTGCTTCAGGCTTGAGATGTGCAGAATTTAACTCGGAAGTGAGGAGAATTGGACGAGATATGCACAAAAGTGTTTGAAAATCTTTAAAGTCGATTATATCGGAAACTATGAGAGATAGGGGCCTCAAACTTTACATCTGTTTAGAGCCTCCTTCAGGTTTGAGATGTGCAGAATTTAACTCGGAAACAAGGAAAATTGGACGAGAAATGCATAAAAGTGTCTGAAAATCTTTAAAGTCGATTATATCGGAAACTATGAGAGATAGGGGCCTCAAACTTTACATCTGTTTAGAGCCTCCTTCAGGTTTGAGATGTGCAGAATTTAACTCGGAAATAAGGAAAATTGGACGAGAAATGCACAAAAGTGTTTGAAAATTTTTAAAGTCGATTATCTCGGAAACTATGAGAGATAGGGGCCTCAAACTTTGCATCTGTTTAGAGCCTCCTTCAGGCTTGAGATGTGCAGAGTTTAACTCGGAAATAAGGAAAATTGGACGAGAAATGCACAAAAGTGTTTGAAAATTTTTAATGTCGATTATCTCGGAAACTATGAGAAATAGAGGCCTCAAACTTTACATCTGTTTAGAGCCTCCTTCAGGCTTGAGATGTGCAGAATTTAACTCGGAAATAAGGAAAATTGGACGAGAAATGCACAAAAGTGATTGAAAATTTTTAAAGTCGATTATCTCGGAAACTATGAGAGATAGAGGCCTCAAACTTTACATCTGTTTAGAACCTCCTTCAGGCTTGAGATGTGCAGAATTTAATTCGGAAACAAGGAAAATTGGACGAGAAATGCACAAAAGTGTTTGAAAATTTTTAAAGTCGATTATCTCGAAAACTCTGAGAGATAGAGGCCTCAAACTTTACATCTGTTTAGAGCCTCCTTCAGGCTTGAGATGTGCAGAATTTAACTCGGAAATAAGGAAAATTGGACGAGAAAGGCACCACAGTGTCTGAAAATCTTTAAAGTCGATTATCTCGGAAACTATGAGGGATAGGGGCCTCAAACCTTGCATCTGTTTAGAGCCTGCTTCAGGCTTGAGATGTGCAGAATTTAACTCGGAAGTGAGGAGAATTGGACGAGAGATGCACAAAAGTGTTTGAAAATCTTTAAAGTCGATTATCTCGGAAACTATGAGAGATAGGGGCCTCAAACTTTACATCTGTTTAGAGCCTCCTTCAGGCTTGAGATGTGCAGAATTTAACTCGGAAATAAGGAAAATTGGACGAGAAATGCATAAAAGTGTTTGAAGATCTTTAAAGTCGATTATCTCGGAAACTATGAGGGATAGGGGCCTCAAACCTTGCATCTGTTTAGAACCTCCTTCAGGCTTGAGATGTGCAGAATTTAACTCAGAAATAAGGAAAATTGGACGAGAAATGCACAAAAGTGAAAATTTTTAAAGTCGATTATCTCGAAAACTATGAGAGATAGAGGCCTCAAAGTTTACACCTATTTAGAGCCTCCTTCAGGCTTGAGATGTGCAGAATTTAACTCGGAAATAAGGAAAATTGGACGAGAAAGGCACCACACTGTCTGAAAATCTTTAAAATCGATTATCTCGGAAACTATGAGAGATAGAGGCCTCAAACTTTACATCTGTTTAGAGCCTCCTTCAGGCTTGAGATGTGCAGAGTTTAACTCGGAAATAAGGAAAATTGGACGAGAAAGGCACCAGAATGTCTGAAAATCTTTAAAGTCGATTATCTCGGAAACTATGAGGGATAGGGGCCTCGAACCTTGCATCTGTTTAGAGCCTCCTTCAGGCTTGAGCTGTGAAAAATTTCACTTGGAAATAAGGTGAGTTGGACGAGAAAAGCATTAAAGTGTTTGAAAATCTTTAAAGTCGATTATCCCGGAAACTATGAGAGATAGGGGCCTCAAACTTTGCATCTGTTTAGAGCCTGCTTCAGGCTTGAGATGTGCAGAATTTAACTCGGAAACAAGGAAAATTGCACGAGAAATGCACAAAAGTGTTTGAAAATCTTTAAAGTCGATTATCTCGGAAACTATGAGAGATAGGGGCCTCAAATTTTGCAACTGTTTAGAGCCTCCTTCAGGCTTGAGATGTGCAGAATTTAACTCGGAAACAAGGAAAATTGGACGAGAAATGCGTAAAAGTGTTTGAAAATCTTTAAAGTCGATTATATCGGAAACTATGAGAGATAGGGGCCTCAAAACTTTACATCTGTTTAGAGCCTCCTTCAGGCTTGAGATGTGCAGAATTTAACTCGGAAATAAGGAAAATTGGACGAGAAATGCACAAAAGTGTTTGAAAATTTTTAAAGTCGATTATCTCGGAAACTATGAGAGATAGGGGCCTCAAACCTTGCATCTGTTTAGAACCTCCTTCAGGCTTGAGATGTGCCGAATTTAACTCGGAAACAAGGAAAATTGCACGAGAAATGCAAAAAAGTGTTTGAAAATCTTTAAAGTCGATTATCTCGGAAACTATGAGAGATAGAGGCCTCAAACTTTACATCTGTTTAGAGCCTCCTTCAGGCTTGAGATGTGCAGAATTTAACTCGGAAATAAGGAAAATTGGACGAGAAATGCGCGAAAGTGTTTGAAAATCTTTAAAGTCGATTATCTCGGAAACTATGAGAGATAGGGGCCTCAAACTTTGCATCTGTTTAGTGCCTCCTTCAGGCTTGAGATTTGCAGAATTTAACTCGGAAATAAGGAAAATTGGACGAGAAAGGCACCACAGTGTCTGAAAATCTTTAAAATCGATTATCTCGGAAACTATGAGAGATAGGTACCTCAAATTTTGCATCTGTTTAGAGCCTCCTTCATGCTTGAGATGTGCAGAACTTAACTCGGAATAAGGAAAATTGGACGAGAAAGGCACCAAAGTGTCTGAAAATCTTTAAAGTCGATTACTCGGAAACTATGAGGGATAGGGCCTCAAACCTTGCATCTGTTTAGAACCTTTTTCAGGCTTGAGATGTGCCGAATATAACTCGGAAACAAGGAAATTGCACGAGAAATGCAAAAAAGTGTTTGAAAATCTTTAAAGTCGATTATCTCGGAAACTATGAGAGATAGAGGCCTCAAACTTTACATCTGTTTAGAGCCTCCTTCAGGCTTGAGATGTGCAGAATTTAACTCGGAAATAAGGAAAATTGGACGAGAAATGCACAAAAGTGTTTGAAAATTTTTAAAGTCGATTATCTCGGAAACGATGAGAGATAGGGCCTCAAACCTTGCATCTGTTTAGAACCTCCTTCAGGCTTGAGATGTGCCGAATTTAACTCGGAAATCAAGGAAAATTGCACGAGAATGCAAAAAAGTGTTTGAAAATCTTTAAAGTCGATTATCTCGGAAACTATGAGAGATAGAGGCCTCAAACTTTGCATCTGTTTAGAGCCTCCTTCAGGCTTGAGATGTGCAGAATTTAACTCGGAAATAAGGAAAATGGACGAGAAATGCGCGAAAGTGTTTGAAATCTTTAAAGTCGATTATCTCGGAAACTATGAGAGATAGGGGCTCAAACTTTGCATCTGTTTAGTGCCTCCTTCAGGCTTGAGATTTGCAGAATTTAACTCGGAAATAAGGAAAATTGGACGAGAAAGGCACCACAGTGTCTGAAAATCTTTAAAATCGATTATCTCGGAACTATGAGAGATAGGTACCTCAAATTTTGCATCTGTTTAGAGCCTCCTTCATGCTTGAAATGTGCAGAACTTAACTCGGAAATAAGGAACATTGGACGAGAAATGCAAAAAAGTGTTTGAAAATCTTTAAAGTCGATTATCTCGGAAACTATGAGAGATAGAGGCCTCAAACTTTACATCTGTTTAGAGCCTCCTTCAGCTTGAGATGTGCAGAAATTTAACTCGGAAATAAGGAAAATTGGACGAGAAATGCGCGAAAGTGTTTGAAAATCTTTAAAGTCGATTATCTCGGAAACTATGAGAGATAGGGGGCCTCAAACTTTGCATCTGTTTAGAGCCTCCTTCAGGGCTTGAGATGTGCAGAATTAAACTCGGAAACAAGGAAAATTGCACGAGAAATGCATAAAAGTGTTTGAAAATCTTTAAAGTCGATTATCTCGGAAACTATGAGAGATAGGGGCCTCAAATTTTGCAACTGTTTAGAGCCTCCTTCAGGCTTGAGATGTGCAGAATTTAACTCGGAAACAAGGAAAATTGGACGAGAAAGTGCATAAAAGTGTTTGAAAATCTTTAAAGTCGATTATATCGGAAACTATGAAAGATAGAGGCCTCAAACTTTACATCTGTTTAGAGCCTCCTTCAGGCTTGAGATGTGCAGAATTTAACTCGGAAATAAGGAAAATTGGACGAGAAAGGCACCACAGTGTTTGAAAATCTTTAAAGTCGATTATCTCGGAACTATGAGAGATAGGGGCCTCAAACTTTACATCTGTTTAGTGCCTCCTCATCAGGCTTGAGATTTGCAGAATTTAACTCGGAAATAAGGAAAATTGGACGAGAAATGCACAAAAGTGTTTGAAAATTTTTAAAGTCGATTATCTCGGAAACTATGAGAGATAGAGGCCTCAAACTTTACATCTGTTAGAGCCTCCTTCAGGCTTGAGATGTGCAGAATTTAACTCGGAAATAAGGAAAATTGGACGAGAATGCACAAAAGTGTTTGAAAATTTTTAAAGTCGATTATCTCGGAACTATGAGAGATAGAGGCCTCAAACTTTACATCTGTTTAGAGCCTCCTCAGGCTTGAGATGTGCAGAGTTTAACTCGGAAACAAGGAAAATTGGACGAGAAATGCACGAAAGTGTTTGTAAAATCTTTAAGTCGATTATCTCGGAAACTATGAGAGATAGAGGCCCTCAAACTTTACATCTGTTTAGAGCCTGCTTCAGGCTTGAGATGTGCAGAATTTAACTCGGAAACAAGGAAAATTGCACGAGAAAGGCATAAAAGTGTTTGAAAATCTTTAAAGTCGATTATCTCGAAACTATGAGAGATAGAGGCCTCAAACTTTACATCTGTTTAGAGCCTCCTTCAGGCTTGAGATGTGCAGAATTTAACTCGGAAACAAGGAAAATTGACGAGAAATGCACGAAAGTGTTTGAAAAATCTTTAAAGTCGATTATCTCGGAAACTATGAGAGATAGGGGCCTCAAACTTTACATCTGTTAGAGCCTCCTTCAGGTTTGAGATGTGCAGAATTTAACTCGGAAATAAGGAAAATTGGACGAGAAATGCACAAAAAGTGTTTGAAAATTTTTAAAGTCGATTATCTCGGAAACTATGAGAGATAGAGGGCCTCAAACTTTACACTCTGTTTAGAGCCTGCTTCAGGCTTGAGATGTGCAGAATTTAAACTCGGAAACAAGGAATATTGCACGAGAAAGGCATAAAAGTGTTTGAAAAATCTTTAAAGTCGATTATCTCGGAAACTATGAGAGATAAGGGGCCTCAAAGTTTGCATCTGTTTAGAGCCTCCTTCAGGTTTGAGATGTGCAGAATTTAACTCGGAAACAAGGAAAATTGGACGAGAAATGCATAAAAAGTGTTTGAAAATCTTTAAAGTCGATTATATCGGAAACTATGAGAGATAGGGGCCTCAAAACTTTACATCTGTTTAGAGCCTCCTTCAGGTTTGAGATGTGCAGAATTTAACTCGGAAATAAGGAAAATTGGACGAGAAATGCACAAAAGTGGTTGAAAATTTTTAAAGTCGATTATCTCGGAAACTATGAGAAATAGAAGGCCTCAAACTTACATCTGTTTAGAGCCTCCTTCAGGCTTGAGATGTTGCAGAATTTAACTCGGAAATAAGGAAAATTGGACGAGAAATGCACGAAAGTGTTTGAAATCTTTAAAGTCGATTATCTCGGAAACTATGAGAGATAGGGGCCTCAAACTTTGCATCTGTTTAGAGCCTCCTTCAGGCTTGAGATGTGCAGAATTTAACTCGGAAACAAGGAAATTGGACGAGAAATGCACGAAAGTGTTTGAAAATTTTTAAAGTCGATTATCTCGGAAACTATGAGAGATAGAGGCCTCAAACTTTACATCTGTTTAGAGCCTCCTTCAGGCTTGAGATGTGCAGAATTTAACTCGGAAATAAGGAAAATTGGACGAGAAATGCACAAAAGTGTTTGAAATTTTTAAAGTCGATTATCTCGGAAACTATGAGAGATAGAGGCCTCAAACTTTACATCTGTTTAGAGCCTCCTTCAGGCTTGAGATGTGCAGAGTTTAACTCGGAAATAAGAAAATTGGACGAGAAATGCACAAAAGTGTTTGAAAATTTTTAAAGTCGATTATCTCGGAAACTATGAGAGATAGAGGCCTCAAACTTTACATCTGTTTAGAGCCTGCTTCAGGCTTGAGATGTGCAGAATTTAACTCGGAAACAAGGAAAATTGCACGAGAAAGGCATAAAAGTGTTTGAAATCTTTAAAGTCGATTATCTCGGAAACTATGAGAGATAGAGGCCTCAAACTTTACATCTGTTTAGAGCCTCCTTCAGGTTTGAGATGTGCAGAATTTAACTCGGAAATAAGGAAAATTGGACGAGAAATGCACAAAAGTGTTTGAAAATTTTTAAAGTCGATTATCTCGGAAACTATGAGAGATAGGGGCCTCAAACTTTGCATCTGTTTAGAGCCTCCTTCAGGCTTGAGATGTGCAGAATTTAACTCGGAAACAAGGAAAATTGGACGAGAAATGCACGAAAGTGTTTGAAAATTTTTAAAGTCGATTATCTCGGAAACTATGAGAGATAGAGGCCTCAAACTTTACATCTGTTTAGAGCCTCCTTCAGGCTTGAGATGTGCAGAATTTAACTCGGAAATAAGGAAAATTGGACGAGAAATGCACAAAAGTGTTTGAAAATTTTTAAAGTCGATTATCTCGGAAACTATGAGAGATAGAGGCCTCAAACTTTACATCTGTTTAGAGCCTCCTTCAGGCTTGAGATGTGCAGAGTTTAACTCGGAAATAAGGAAAATTGGACGAGAAATGCACAAAAGTGTTTGAAAATTTTTAATGTCGATTATCTCGGAAACTATGAGAAATAGAGGCCTCAAACTTTACATCTGTTTAGAGCCTCCTTCAGGCTTGAGATGTGCAGAATTTAACTCGGAAATAAGGAAAATTGGACGAGAAATTCACAGAGTGATTGAAAATTTTTAAAGTCGATTATCTCGGAAACTATGAGAGATAGAGGTCTCAAACTTTACATCTGTTTAGAACCTCCTTCAGGCTTGAGATGTGCAGAATTTAATTCGGAAACAAGGAAAATTGGACGAGAAATGCACAAAAGTGTTTGAAAATTTTTAAAGTCGATTATCTCGAAAACTCTGAGAGATAGAGGCCTCAAACTTTACATCTGTTTAGAGCCTCCTTCAGGCTTGAGATGTGCAGAATTTAACTCGGAAATAAGGAAAATTGGACGAGAAAGGCACCACAGTGTCTGAAAATCTTTAAAGTCGATTATCTCGGAAACTATGAGGGATAGGGGCCTCAAACCTTGCATCTGTTTAGAACCTCCTTCAGGCTTGAGATGTGCAGAATTTAACTCGGAAGTGAGGAGAATTGGACGAGAGATGCACAAAAGTGTTTGAAAATCTTTAAAGTCGATTATCTCGGAAACTATGAGAGATAGGGGCCTCAAACTTTACATCTGTTTAGAGCCTCCTTCAGGCTTGAGATGTGCAGAATTTAATTCGGAAACAAGGAAAATTGGACGAGAAATGCACAAAAGTGTTTGAAAATTTTTAAAGTCGATTATCTCGAAAACTCTGAGAGATAGAGGCCTCAAACTTTACATCTGTTTAGAGCCTCCTTCAGGCTTGAGATGTGCAGAATTTAACTCGGAAATAAGGAAAATTGGACGAGAAAGGCACCACAGTGTCTGAAAATCTTTAAAGTCGATTATCTCGGAAACTATGAGGGATAGGGGCCTCAAACCTTGCATCTGTTTAGAGCCTGCTTCAGGCTTGAGATGTGCAGAATTTAACTCGGAAGTGAGGAGAATTGGACGAGATATGCACAAAAGTGTTTGAAAATCTTTAAAGTCGATTATATCGGAAACTATGAGAGATAGGGGCCTCAAACTTTACATCTGTTTAGAGCCTCCTTCAGGTTTGA
This sequence comes from Phlebotomus papatasi, assembly GCF_024763615.1. Classification (NCBI taxonomy): domain Eukaryota; kingdom Metazoa; phylum Arthropoda; class Insecta; order Diptera; family Psychodidae; genus Phlebotomus; species Phlebotomus papatasi. Next base: position 88,251 of record NW_026604767.1, read on the forward strand.
GATGTGCAGAATTTAACTCGGAAACAAGGAAAATTGGACGAGAAATGCATAAAAGTGTCTGAAAATCTTTAAAGTCGATTATATCGGAAACTATGAGAGATAGGGGCCTCAAACTTTACATCTGTTTAGAGCCTCCTTCAGGTTTGAGATGTGCAGAATTTAACTCGGAAATAAGGAAAATTGGACGAGAAATGCACAAAAGTGTTTGAAAATTTTTAAAGTCGATTATCTCGGAAACTATGAGAGATAGGGGCCTCAAACTTTGCATCTGTTTAGAGCCTCCTTCAGGCTTGAGATGTGCAGAGTTTAACTCGGAAATAAGGAAAATTGGACGAGAAATGCACAAAAGTGTTTGAAAATTTTTAATGTCGATTATCTCGGAAACTATGAGAAATAGAGGCCTCAAACTTTACATCTGTTTAGAGCCTCCTTCAGGCTTGAGATGTGCAGAATTTAACTCGGAAATAAGGAAAATTGGACGAGAAATGCACAAAAGTGATTGAAAATTTTTAAAGTCGATTATCTCGGAAACTATGAGAGATAGAGGCCTCAAACTTTACATCTGTTTAGAACCTCCTTCAGGCTTGAGATGTGCAGAATTTAATTCGGAAACAAGGAAAATTGGACGAGAAATGCACAAAAGTGTTTGAAAATTTTTAAAGTCGATTATCTCGAAAACTCTGAGAGATAGAGGCCTCAAACTTTACATCTGTTTAGAGCCTCCTTCAGGCTTGAGATGTGCAGAATTTAACTCGGAAATAAGGAAAATTGGACGAGAAAGGCACCACAGTGTCTGAAAATCTTTAAAGTCGATTATCTCGGAAACTATGAGGGATAGGGGCCTCAAACCTTGCATCTGTTTAGAGCCTGCTTCAGGCTTGAGATGTGCAGAATTTAACTCGGAAGTGAGGAGAATTGGACGAGAGATGCACAAAAGTGTTTGAAAATCTTTAAAGTCGATTATCTCGGAAACTATGAGAGATAGGGGCCTCAAACTTTACATCTGTTTAGAGCCTCCTTCAGGCTTGAGATGTGCAGAATTTAACTCGGAAATAAGGAAAATTGGACGAGAAATGCATAAAAGTGTTTGAAGATCTTTAAAGTCGATTATCTCGGAAACTATGAGGGATAGGGGCCTCAAACCTTGCATCTGTTTAGAACCTCCTTCAGGCTTGAGATGTGCAGAATTTAACTCAGAAATAAGGAAAATTGGACGAGAAATGCACAAAAGTGAAAATTTTTAAAGTCGATTATCTCGAAAACTATGAGAGATAGAGGCCTCAAAGTTTACACCTATTTAGAGCCTCCTTCAGGCTTGAGATGTGCAGAATTTAACTCGGAAATAAGGAAAATTGGACGAGAAAGGCACCACACTGTCTGAAAATCTTTAAAATCGATTATCTCGGAAACTATGAGAGATAGAGGCCTCAAACTTTACATCTGTTTAGAGCCTCCTTCAGGCTTGAGATGTGCAGAGTTTAACTCGGAAATAAGGAAAATTGGACGAGAAAGGCACCAGAATGTCTGAAAATCTTTAAAGTCGATTATCTCGGAAACTATGAGGGATAGGGGCCTCGAACCTTGCATCTGTTTAGAGCCTCCTTCAGGCTTGAGCTGTGAAAAATTTCACTTGGAAATAAGGTGAGTTGGACGAGAAAAGCATTAAAGTGTTTGAAAATCTTTAAAGTCGATTATCCCGGAAACTATGAGAGATAGGGGCCTCAAACTTTGCATCTGTTTAGAGCCTGCTTCAGGCTTGAGATGTGCAGAATTTAACTCGGAAACAAGGAAAATTGCACGAGAAATGCACAAAAGTGTTTGAAAATCTTTAAAGTCGATTATCTCGGAAACTATGAGAGATAGGGGCCTCAAATTTTGCAACTGTTTAGAGCCTCCTTCAGGCTTGAGATGTGCAGAATTTAACTCGGAAACAAGGAAAATTGGACGAGAAATGCGTAAAAGTGTTTGAAAATCTTTAAAGTCGATTATATCGGAAACTATGAGAGATAGGGGCCTCAAAACTTTACATCTGTTTAGAGCCTCCTTCAGGCTTGAGATGTGCAGAATTTAACTCGGAAATAAGGAAAATTGGACGAGAAATGCACAAAAGTGTTTGAAAATTTTTAAAGTCGATTATCTCGGAAACTATGAGAGATAGGGGCCTCAAACCTTGCATCTGTTTAGAACCTCCTTCAGGCTTGAGATGTGCCGAATTTAACTCGGAAACAAGGAAAATTGCACGAGAAATGCAAAAAAGTGTTTGAAAATCTTTAAAGTCGATTATCTCGGAAACTATGAGAGATAGAGGCCTCAAACTTTACATCTGTTTAGAGCCTCCTTCAGGCTTGAGATGTGCAGAATTTAACTCGGAAATAAGGAAAATTGGACGAGAAATGCGCGAAAGTGTTTGAAAATCTTTAAAGTCGATTATCTCGGAAACTATGAGAGATAGGGGCCTCAAACTTTGCATCTGTTTAGTGCCTCCTTCAGGCTTGAGATTTGCAGAATTTAACTCGGAAATAAGGAAAATTGGACGAGAAAGGCACCACAGTGTCTGAAAATCTTTAAAATCGATTATCTCGGAAACTATGAGAGATAGGTACCTCAAATTTTGCATCTGTTTAGAGCCTCCTTCATGCTTGAGATGTGCAGAACTTAACTCGGAAATAAGGAAAATTGGACGAGAAAGGCACCAAAGTGTCTGAAAATCTTTAAAGTCGATTATCTCGGAAACTATGAGGGATAGGGGCCTCAAACCTTGCATCTGTTTAGAACCTTTTTCAGGCTTGAGATGTGCCGAATTTAACTCGGAAACAAGGAAAATTGCACGAGAAATGCAAAAAAGTGTTTGAAAATCTTTAAAGTCGATTATCTCGGAAACTATGAGAGATAGAGGCCTCAAACTTTACATCTGTTTAGAGCCTCCTTCAGGCTTGAGATGTGCAGAATTTAACTCGGAAATAAGGAAAATTGGACGAGAAATGCACAAAAGTGTTTGAAAATTTTTAAAGTCGATTATCTCGGAAACTATGAGAGATAGGGGCCTCAAACCTTGCATCTGTTTAGAACCTCCTTCAGGCTTGAGATGTGCCGAATTTAACTCGGAAACAAGGAAAATTGCACGAGAAATGCAAAAAAGTGTTTGAAAATCTTTAAAGTCGATTATCTCGGAAACTATGAGAGATAGAGGCCTCAAACTTTGCATCTGTTTAGAGCCTCCTTCAGGCTTGAGATGTGCAGAATTTAACTCGGAAATAAGGAAAATTGGACGAGAAATGCGCGAAAGTGTTTGAAAATCTTTAAAGTCGATTATCTCGGAAACTATGAGAGATAGGGGCCTCAAACTTTGCATCTGTTTAGTGCCTCCTTCAGGCTTGAGATTTGCAGAATTTAACTCGGAAATAAGGAAAATTGGACGAGAAAGGCACCACAGTGTCTGAAAATCTTTAAAATCGATTATCTCGGAAACTATGAGAGATAGGTACCTCAAATTTTGCATCTGTTTAGAGCCTCCTTCATGCTTGAGATGTGCAGAACTTAACTCGGAAATAAGGAAAATTGGACGAGAAATGCAAAAAAGTGTTTGAAAATCTTTAAAGTCGATTATCTCGGAAACTATGAGAGATAGAGGCCTCAAACTTTACATCTGTTTAGAGCCTCCTTCAGGCTTGAGATGTGCAGAATTTAACTCGGAAATAAGGAAAATTGGACGAGAAATGCGCGAAAGTGTTTGAAAATCTTTAAAGTCGATTATCTCGGAAACTATGAGAGATAGGGGCCTCAAACTTTGCATCTGTTTAGAGCCTCCTTCAGGCTTGAGATGTGCAGAATTAAACTCGGAAACAAGGAAAATTGCACGAGAAATGCATAAAAGTGTTTGAAAATCTTTAAAGTCGATTATCTCGGAAACTATGAGAGATAGGGGCCTCAAATTTTGCAACTGTTTAGAGCCTCCTTCAGGCTTGAGATGTGCAGAATTTAACTCGGAAACAAGGAAAATTGGACGAGAAATGCATAAAAGTGTTTGAAAATCTTTAAAGTCGATTATATCGGAAACTATGAAAGATAGAGGCCTCAAACTTTACATCTGTTTAGAGCCTCCTTCAGGCTTGAGATGTGCAGAATTTAACTCGGAAATAAGGAAAATTGGACGAGAAAGGCACCACAGTGTTTGAAAATCTTTAAAGTCGATTATCTCGGAAACTATGAGAGATAGGGGCCTCAAACTTTACATCTGTTTAGTGCCTCCTTCAGGCTTGAGATTTGCAGAATTTAACTCGGAAATAAGGAAAATTGGACGAGAAATGCACAAAAGTGTTTGAAAATTTTTAAAGTCGATTATCTCGGAAACTATGAGAGATAGAGGCCTCAAACTTTACATCTGTTTAGAGCCTCCTTCAGGCTTGAGATGTGCAGAATTTAACTCGGAAATAAGGAAAATTGGACGAGAAATGCACAAAAGTGTTTGAAAATTTTTAAAGTCGATTATCTCGGAAACTATGAGAGATAGAGGCCTCAAACTTTACATCTGTTTAGAGCCTCCTTCAGGCTTGAGATGTGCAGAGTTTAACTCGGAAACAAGGAAAATTGGACGAGAAATGCACGAAAGTGTTTGAAAATCTTTAAAGTCGATTATCTCGGAAACTATGAGAGATAGAGGCCTCAAACTTTACATCTGTTTAGAGCCTGCTTCAGGCTTGAGATGTGCAGAATTTAACTCGGAAACAAGGAAAATTGCACGAGAAAGGCATAAAAGTGTTTGAAAATCTTTAAAGTCGATTATCTCGGAAACTATGAGAGATAGAGGCCTCAAACTTTACATCTGTTTAGAGCCTCCTTCAGGCTTGAGATGTGCAGAATTTAACTCGGAAACAAGGAAAATTGGACGAGAAATGCACGAAAGTGTTTGAAAATCTTTAAAGTCGATTATCTCGGAAACTATGAGAGATAGGGGCCTCAAACTTTACATCTGTTTAGAGCCTCCTTCAGGTTTGAGATGTGCAGAATTTAACTCGGAAATAAGGAAAATTGGACGAGAAATGCACAAAAGTGTTTGAAAATTTTTAAAGTCGATTATCTCGGAAACTATGAGAGATAGAGGCCTCAAACTTTACATCTGTTTAGAGCCTGCTTCAGGCTTGAGATGTGCAGAATTTAACTCGGAAACAAGGAAAATTGCACGAGAAAGGCATAAAAGTGTTTGAAAATCTTTAAAGTCGATTATCTCGGAAACTATGAGAGATAAGGGCCTCAAAGTTTGCATCTGTTTAGAGCCTCCTTCAGGTTTGAGATGTGCAGAATTTAACTCGGAAACAAGGAAAATTGGACGAGAAATGCATAAAAGTGTTTGAAAATCTTTAAAGTCGATTATATCGGAAACTATGAGAGATAGGGGCCTCAAACTTTACATCTGTTTAGAGCCTCCTTCAGGTTTGAGATGTGCAGAATTTAACTCGGAAATAAGGAAAATTGGACGAGAAATGCACAAAAGTGTTTGAAAATTTTTAAAGTCGATTATCTCGGAAACTATGAGAAATAGAGGCCTCAAACTTTACATCTGTTTAGAGCCTCCTTCAGGCTTGAGATGTGCAGAATTTAACTCGGAAATAAGGAAAATTGGACGAGAAATGCACGAAAGTGTTTGAAAATCTTTAAAGTCGATTATCTCGGAAACTATGAGAGATAGGGGCCTCAAACTTTGCATCTGTTTAGAGCCTCCTTCAGGCTTGAGATGTGCAGAATTTAACTCGGAAACAAGGAAAATTGGACGAGAAATGCACGAAAGTGTTTGAAAATTTTTAAAGTCGATTATCTCGGAAACTATGAGAGATAGAGGCCTCAAACTTTACATCTGTTTAGAGCCTCCTTCAGGCTTGAGATGTGCAGAATTTAACTCGGAAATAAGGAAAATTGGACGAGAAATGCACAAAAGTGTTTGAAAATTTTTAAAGTCGATTATCTCGGAAACTATGAGAGATAGAGGCCTCAAACTTTACATCTGTTTAGAGCCTCCTTCAGGCTTGAGATGTGCAGAGTTTAACTCGGAAATAAGGAAAATTGGACGAGAAATGCACAAAAGTGTTTGAAAATTTTTAAAGTCGATTATCTCGGAAACTATGAGAGATAGAGGCCTCAAACTTTACATCTGTTTAGAGCCTGCTTCAGGCTTGAGATGTGCAGAATTTAACTCGGAAACAAGGAAAATTGCACGAGAAAGGCATAAAAGTGTTTGAAAATCTTTAAAGTCGATTATCTCGGAAACTATGAGAGATAGAGGCCTCAAACTTTACATCTGTTTAGAGCCTCCTTCAGGCTTGAGATGTGCAGAATTTAACTCGGAAACAAGGAAAATTGGACGAGAAATGCACGAAAGTGTTTGAAAATCTTTAAAGTCGATTATCTCGGAAACTATGAGAGATAAGGGCCTCAAAGTTTGCACCTGTTTAGAGCCTCCTTCAGGTTTGAGATGTGCAGAATTTAACTCGGAAACAAGGAAAATTGGACGAGAAATGCATAAAAGTGTCTGAAAATCTTTAAAGTCGATTATATCGGAAACTATGAGAGATAGGGGCCTCAAACTTTACATCTGTTTAGAGCCTCCTTCAGGTTTGAGATGTGCAGAATTTAACTCGGAAATAAGGAAAATTGGACGAGAAATGCACAAAAGTGTTTGAAAATTTTTAAAGTCGATTATCTCGGAAACTATGAGAGATAGGGGCCTCAAACTTTGCATCTGTTTAGAGCCTCCTTCAGGCTTGAGATGTGCAGAATTTAACTCGGAAACAAGGAAAATTGGACGAGAAATGCACGAAAGTGTTTGAAAATTTTTAAAGTCGATTATCTCGGAAACTATGAGAGATAGAGGCCTCAAACTTTACATCTGTTTAGAGCCTCCTTCAGGCTTGAGATGTGCAGAATTTAACTCGGAAATAAGGAAAATTGGACGAGAAATGCACAAAAGTGTTTGAAAATTTTTAAAGTCGATTATCTCGGAAACTATGAGAGATAGAGGCCTCAAACTTTACATCTGTTTAGAGCCTCCTTCAGGCTTGAGATGTGCAGAGTTTAACTCGGAAATAAGGAAAATTGGACGAGAAATGCACAAAAGTGTTTGAAAATTTTTAATGTCGATTATCTCGGAAACTATGAGAAATAGAGGCCTCAAACTTTACATCTGTTTAGAGCCTCCTTCAGGCTTGAGATGTGCAGAATTTAACTCGGAAATAAGGAAAATTGGACGAGAAATGCACAGAGTGATTGAAAATTTTTAAAGTCGATTATCTCGGAAACTATGAGAGATAGAGGTCTCAAACTTTACATCTGTTTAGAACCTCCTTCAGGCTTGAGATGTGCAGAATTTAATTCGGAAACAAGGAAAATTGGACGAGAAATGCACAAAAGTGTTTGAAAATTTTTAAAGTCGATTATCTCGAAAACTCTGAGAGATAGAGGCCTCAAACTTTACATCTGTTTAGAGCCTCCTTCAGGCTTGAGATGTGCAGAATTTAACTCGGAAATAAGGAAAATTGGACGAGAAAGGCACCACAGTGTCTGAAAATCTTTAAAGTCGATTATCTCGGAAACTATGAGGGATAGGGGCCTCAAACCTTGCATCTGTTTAGAACCTCCTTCAGGCTTGAGATGTGCAGAATTTAACTCGGAAGTGAGGAGAATTGGACGAGAGATGCACAAAAGTGTTTGAAAATCTTTAAAGTCGATTATCTCGGAAACTATGAGAGATAGGGGCCTCAAACTTTACATCTGTTTAGAGCCTCCTTCAGGCTTGAGATGTGCAGAATTTAACTCGGAAATAAGGAAAATTGGACGAGAAATGCATAAAAGTGTTTGAAAATCTTTAAAGTCGATTATCTCGGAAACTATGAGGGATAGGGGCCTCAAACCTTGCATCTGTTTAGAACCTCCTTCAGGCTTGAGATGTGCAGAATTTAACTCAGAAATAAGGAAAATTGGACGAGAAATGCACAAAAGTGAAAATTTTTAAAGTCGATTATCTCGAAAACTATGAGAGATAGAGGCCTCAAAGTTTACACCTATTTAGAGCCTCCTTCAGGCTTGAGATGTGCAGAATTTAACTCGGAAATAAGGAAAATTGGACGAGAAAGGCACCACACTGTCTGAAAATCTTTAAAATCGATTATCTCGGAAACTATGAGAGATAGGTACCTCAAATTTTGCATCTGTTTAGAGCCTCCTTCATTCTTGAGATGTGCAGAATTTAACTCGGAAATAAGGAAAATTGGACGAGAAAGGCACCAGAGTGTCTGAAAATCTTTAAAGTCGATTATCTCGGAAACTATGAGGGATAGGGGCCTCGAACCTTGCATCTGTTTAGAGCCTCCTTCAGGCTTGAGCTGTGTAAAATTTCACTTGGAAATGAGGTGAGTTGGACGAGAAAAGCATTAAAGTGTTTGAAAATCTTTAAAGTCGATTATCCCGGAAACTATGAGAGATAGGGGCCTCAAACTTTGCATCTGTTTAGAGCCTGCTTCAGGCTTGAGATGTGCAGAATTTAACTCGGAAACAAGGAAAATTGCACGAGAAATGCACAAAAGTGTTTGAAAATCTTTAAAGTCGATTATCTCGGAAACTATGAGAGATAGGGGCCTCAAATTTTGCAACTGTTTAGAGCCTCCTTCAGGCTTGAGATGTGCAGAATTTAACTCGGAAACAAGGAAAATTGGACGAGAAATGCGTAAAAGTGTTTGAAAATCTTTAAAGTCGATTATATCGGAAACTATGAGAGATAGGGGCCTCAAAACTTTACATCTGTTTAGAGCCTCCTTCAGGCTTGAGATGTGCAGAATTTAACTCGGAAATAAGGAAAATTGGACGAGAAATGCACAAAAGTGTTTGAAAATTTTTAAAGTCGATTATCTCGGAAACTATGAGAGATAGGGGCCTCAAACCTTGCATCTGTTTAGAACCTCCTTCAGGCTTGAGATGTGCCGAATTTAACTCGGAAACAAGGAAAATTGCACGAGAAATGCAAAAAAGTGTTTGAAAATCTTTAAAGTCGATTATCTCGGAAACTATGAGAGATAGAGGCCTCAAACTTTACATCTGTTTAGAGCCTCCTTCAGGCTTGAGATGTGCAGAATTTAACTCGGAAATAAGGAAAATTGGACGAGAAAGGCACCACAGTGTCTGAAAATCTTTAAAATCGATTATCTCGGAAACTATGAGAGATAGGTACCTCAAATTTTGCATCTGTTTAGAGCCTCCTTCATGCTTGAGATGTGCAGAACTTAACTCGGAAATAAGGAAAATTGGACGAGAAAGGCACCAAAGTGTCTGAAAATCTTTAAAGTCGATTATCTCGGAAACTATGAGGGATAGGGGCCTCAAACCTTGCATCTGTTTAGAACCTCCTTCAGGCTTGAGATGTGCCGAATTTAACTCGGAAACAAGGAAAATTGCACGAGAAATGCAAAAAAGTGTTTGAAAATCTTTAAAGTCGATTATCTCGGAAACTATGAGAGATAGGGGCCTCAAACTTTACATCCGTTTAGAGCCTCCTTCAGGTTTGAGATGTGCAGAATTTAACTCGGAAATAAGGAAAATTGGACGAGAAATGCACAAAAGTGTTTGAAAATTTTTAAAGTCGATTATCTCGGAAACTATGAGAGATAGAGGCCTCAAACTTTACATCTGTTTAGAGCCTGCTTCAGGCTTGAGATGTGCAGAATTTAACTCGGAAACAAGGAAAATTGCACGAGAAAGGCATAAAAGTGTTTGAAAATCTTTAAAGTCGATTATCTCGGAAACTATGAGAGATAAGGGCCTCAAAGTTTGCATCTGTTTAGAGCCTCCTTCAGGTTTGAGATGTGCAGAATTTAACTCGGAAACAAGGAAAATTGGACGAGAAATGCATAAAAGTGTTTGAAAATCTTTAAAGTCGATTATATCGGAAACTATGAGAGATAGGGGCCTCAAACCTTGCATCTGTTTAGAACCTCCTTCAGGCTTGAGATGTGCCGAATTTAACTCGGAAACAAGGAAAATTGCACGAGAAATGCAAAAAAGTGTTTGAAAATCTTTAAAGTCGATTATCTCGGAAACTATGAGAGATAGGGGCCTCAAACTTTACATCTGTTTAGAGCCTCCTTCAGGTTTGAGATGTGCAGAATTTAACTCGGAAATAAGGAAAATTGGACGAGAAATGCACAAAAGTGTTTGAAAATTTTTAAAGTCGATTATCTCGGAAACTATGAGAAATAGAGGCCTCAAACTTTACATCTGTTTAGAGCCTCCTTCAGGCTTGAGATGTGCAGAATTTAACTCGGAAATAAGGAAAATTGGACGAGAAATGCACGAAAGTGTTTGAAAATCTTTAAAGTCGATTATCTCGGAAACTATGAGAGATAGGGGCCTCAAACTTTGCATCTGTTTAGAGCCTCCTTCAGGCTTGAGATGTGCAGAATTTAACTCGGAAACAAGGAAAATTGGACGAGAAATGCACAAAAGTGTTTGAAAATTTTTAAAGTCGATTATCTCGGAAACTATGAGAGATAGAGGCCTCAAACTTTACATCTGTTTAGAGCCTCCTTCAGGCTTGAGATGTGCAGAATTTAACTCGGAAATAAGGAAAATTGGACGAGAAATGCACAAAAGTGTTTGAAAATTATTAAAGTCGATTATCTCGGAAACTATGAGAGATAGAGGCCTCAAACTTTACATCTGTTTAGAGCCTCCTTCAGGCTTGAGATGTGCAGAGTTTAACTCGGAAATAAGGAAAATTGGACGAGAAATGCACAAAAGTGTTTGAAAATTTTTAAAGTCGATTATCTCGGAAACTATGAGAGATAGAGGCCTCAAACTTTACATCTGTTTAGAGCCTGCTTCAGGCTTGAGATGTGCAGAATTTAACTCGGAAACAAGGAAAATTGCACGAGAAAGGCATAAAAGTGTTTGAAAATCTTTAAAGTCGATTATCTCGGAAACTATGAGAGATAGAGGCCTCAAACTTTACATCTGTTTAGAGCCTCCTTCAGGCTTGAGATGTGCAGAATTTAACTCGGAAACAAGGAAAATTGGACGAGAAATGCACGAAAGTGTTTGAAAATCTTTAAAGTCGATTATCTCGGAAACTATGAGAGATAAGGGCCTCAAAGTTTGCACCTGTTTAGAGCCTCCTTCAGGTTTGAGATGTGCAGAATTTAACTCGGAAACAAGGAAAATTGGACGAGAAATGCATAAAAGTGTCTGAAAATCTTTAAAGTCGATTATATCGGAAACTATGAGAGATAGGGGCCTCAAACTTTACATCTGTTTAGAGCCTCCTTCAGGTTTGAGATGTGCAGAATTTAACTCGGAAATAAGGAAAATTGGACGAGAAATGCACAAAAGTGTTTGAAAATTTTTAAAGTCGATTATCTCGGAAACTATGAGAGATAGGGGCCTCAAACTTTGCATCTGTTTAGAGCCTCCTTCAGGCTTGAGATGTGCAGAATTTAACTCGGAAACAAGGAAAATTGGACGAGAAATGCACGAAAGTGTTTGAAAATTTTTAAAGTCGATTATCTCGGAAACTATGAGAGATAGAGGCCTCAAACTTTACATCTGTTTAGAGCCTCCTTCAGGCTTGAGATGTGCAGAATTTGACTCGGAAATAAGGAAAATTGGACGAGAAATGCACAAAAGTGTTTGAAAATTTTTAAAGTCGATTATCTCGGAAACTATGAGAGATAGAGGCCTCAAACTTTACATCTGTTTAGAACCTCCTTCAGGCTTGAGATGTGCAGAATTTAATTCGGAAACAAGGAAAATTGGACGAGAAATGCACAAAAGTGTTTGAAAATTTTTAAAGTCGATTATCTCGAAAACTCTGAGAGATAGAGGCCTCAAACTTTACATCTGTTGAGAGCCTCCTTCAGGCTTGAGATGTGCAGAATTTAACTCGGAAATAAGGAAAATTGGACGAGAAAGGCACCACAGTGTCTGAAAATCTTTAAAGTCGATTATCTCGGAAACTATGAGGGATAGGGGCCTCAAACTTTACATCTGTTTAGAGCCTCCTTCAGGTTTGAGATGTGCAGAATTTAACTCGGAAACAAGGAAAATTGGACGAGAAATGCATAAAAGTGTCTGAAAATCTTTAAAGTCGATTATATCGGAAACTATGAGAGATAGGGGCCTCAAACTTTACATCTGTTTAGAGCCTCCTTCAGGTTTGAGATGTGCAGAATTTAACTCGGAAACAAGGAAAATTGGACGAGAAATGCATAAAAGTGTCTGAAAATCTTTAAAGTCGATTATATCGGAAACTATGAGAGATAGGGGCCTCAAACTTTACATCTGTTTAGAGCCTCCTTCAGGTTTGAGATGTGCAGAATTTAACTCGGAAATAAGGAAAATTGGACGAGAAATGCACAAAAGTGTTTGAAAATTTTTAAAGTCGATTATCTCGGAAACTATGAGAGATAGGGGCCTCAAACTTTGCATCTGTTTAGAGCCTCCTTCAGGCTTGAGATGTGCAGAGTTTAACTCGGAAATAAGGAAAATTGGACGAGAAATGCACAAAAGTGTTTGAAAATTTTTAATGTCGATTATCTCGGAAACTATGAGAAATAGAGGCCTCAAACTTTACATCTGTTTAGAGCCTCCTTCAGGCTTGAGATGTGCAGAATTTAACTCGGAAATAAGGAAAATTGGACGAGAAATGCACAAAAGTGATTGAAAATTTTTAAAGTCGATTATCTCGGAAACTATGAGGGATAGGGGCCTCAAACCTTGCATCTGTTTAGAACCTCCTTCAGGCTTGAGATTTGCAGAATTTAACTCAGAAATAAGGAAAATTGGACGAGAAATGCACAAAAGTGAAAATTTTTAAAGTCGATTATCTCGAAAACTATGAGAGATAGAGGCCTCAAAGTTTACACCTATTTAGAGCCTCCTTCAGGCTTGAGATGTGCAGAATTTAACTCGGAAATAAGGAAAATTGGACGAGAAAGGCACCACACTGTCTGAAAATCTTTAAAATCGATTATCTCGGAAACTATGAGAGATAGGTACCTCAAATTTCGCATCTGTTTAGAGCCTCCTTCATTCTTGAGATGTGCAGAATTTAACTCGGAAATAAGGAAAATTGGACGAGAAAGGCACCAGAATGTCTGAAAATCTTTAAAGTCGATTATCTCGGAAACTATGAGGGATAGGGGCCTCGAACCTTGCATCTGTTTAGAGCCTCCTTCAGGCTTGAGCTGTGTAAAATTTCACTTGGAAATGAGGTGAGTTGGACGAGAAAAGCATTAAAGTGTTTGAAAATCTTTAAAGTCGATTATCCCGGAAACTATGAGAGATAGGGGCCTCAAACTTTGCATCTGTTTAGAGCCTGCTTCAGGCTTGAGATGTGCAGAATTTAACTCGGAAACAAGGAAAATTGCACGAGAAATGCACAAAAGTGTTTGAAAATCTTTAAAGTCGATTATCTCGGAAACTATGAGAGATAGGGGCCTCAAATTTTGCAACTGTTTAGAGCCTCCTTCAGGCTTGAGATGTGCAGAATTTAACTCGGAAACAAGGAAAATTGGACGAGAAATGCGTAAAAGTGTTTGAAAATCTTTAAAGTCGATTATATCGGAAACTATGAGAGATAGGGGCCTCAAAACTTTACATCTGTTTAGAGCCTCCTTCAGGCTTGAGATGTGCAGAATTTAACTCGGAAATAAGGAAAATTGGACGAGAAATGCACAAAAGTGTTTGAAAATTTTTAAAGTCGATTATCTCGGAAACTATGAGAGATAGGGGCCTCAAACCTTGCATCTGTTTAGAACCTCCTTCAGGCTTGAGATGTGCCGAATTTAACTCGGAAACAAGGAAAATTGCACGAGAAATGCAAAAAAGTGTTTGAAAATCTTTAAAGTCGATTATCTCGGAAACTATGAGAGATAGAGGCCTCAAACTTTACATCTGTTTAGAGCCTCCTTCAGGCTTGAGATGTGCAGAATTTAACTCGGAAATAAGGAAAATTGGACGAGAAATGCGCGAAAGTGTTTGAAAATCTTTAAAGTCGATTATCTCGGAAACTATGAGAGATAGGGGCCTCAAACTTTGCATCTGTTTAGTGCCTCCTTCAGGCTTGAGATTTGCAGAATTTAACTCGGAAATAAGGAAAATTGGACGAGAAAGGCACCACAGTGTCTGAAAATCTTTAAAATCGATTATCTCGGAAACTATGAGAGATAGGTACCTCAAATTTTGCATCTGTTTAGAGCCTCCTTCATGCTTGAGATGTGCAGAACTTAACTCGGAAATAAGGAAAATTGGACGAGAAAGGCACCAAAGTGTCTGAAAATCTTTAAAGTCGATTATCTCGGAAACTATGAGGGATAGGGGCCTCAAACCTTGCATCTGTTTAGAACCTTTTTCAGGCTTGAGATGTGCCGAATTTAACTCGGAAACAAGGAAAATTGCACGAGAAATGCAAAAAAGTGTTTGAAAATCTTTAAAGTCGATTATCTCGGAAACTATGAGAGATAGAGGCCTCAAACTTTACATCTGTTTAGAGCCTCCTTCAGGCTTGAGATGTGCAGAATTTAACTCGGAAATAAGGAAAATTGGACGAGAAATGCACAAAAGTGTTTGAAAATTTTTAAAGTCGATTATCTCGGAAACTATGAGAGATAGGGGCCTCAAACCTTGCATCTGTTTAGAACCTCCTTCAGGCTTGAGATGTGCCGAATTTAACTCGGAAACAAGGAAAATTGCACGAGAAATGCAAAAAAGTGTTTGAAAATCTTTAAAGTCGATTATCTCGGAAACTATGAGAGATAGAGGCCTCAAACTTTGCATCTGTTTAGAGCCTCCTTCAGGCTTGAGATGTGCAGAATTTAACTCGGAAATAAGGAAAATTGGACGAGAAATGCGCGAAAGTGTTTGAAAATCTTTAAAGTCGATTATCTCGGAAACTATGAGAGATAGGGGCCTCAAACTTTGCATCTGTTTAGTGCCTCCTTCAGGCTTGAGATTTGCAGAATTTAACTCGGAAATAAGGAAAATTGGACGAGAAAGGCACCACAGTGTCTGAAAATCTTTAAAATCGATTATCTCGGAAACTATGAGAGATAGGTACCTCAAATTTTGCATCTGTTTAGAGCCTCCTTCATGCTTGAGATGTGCAGAACTTAACTCGGAAATAAGGAAAATTGGACGAGAAATGCAAAAAAGTGTTTGAAAATCTTTAAAGTCGATTATCTCGGAAACTATGAGAGATAGAGGCCTCAAACTTTACATCTGTTTAGAGCCTCCTTCAGGCTTGAGATGTGCAGAATTTAACTCGGAAATAAGGAAAATTGGACGAGAAATGCGCGAAAGTGTTTGAAAATCTTTAAAGTCGATTATCTCGGAAACTATGAGAGATAGGGGCCTCAAACTTTGCATCTGTTTAGAGCCTCCTTCAGGCTTGAGATGTGCAGAATTAAACTCGGAAACAAGGAAAATTGCACGAGAAATGCATAAAAGTGTTTGAAAATCTTTAAAGTCGATTATCTCGGAAACTATGAGAGATAGGGGCCTCAAATTTTGCAACTGTTTAGAGCCTCCTTCAGGCTTGAGATGTGCAGAATTTAACTCGGAAACAAGGAAAATTGGACGAGAAATGCATAAAAGTGTTTGAAAATCTTTAAAGTCGATTATATCGGAAACTATGAAAGATAGAGGCCTCAAACTTTACATCTGTTTAGAGCCTCCTTCAGGCTTGAGATGTGCAGAATTTAACTCGGAAATAAGGAAAATTGGACGAGAAAGGCACCACAGTGTTTGAAAATCTTTAAAGTCGATTATCTCGGAAACTATGAGAGATAGGGGCCTCAAACTTTACATCTGTTTAGTGCCTCCTTCAGGCTTGAGATTTGCAGAATTTAACTCGGAAATAAGGAAAATTGGACGAGAAATGCACAAAAGTGTTTGAAAATTTTTAAAGTCGATTATCTCGGAAACTATGAGAGATAGAGGCCTCAAACTTTACATCTGTTTAGAGCCTCCTTCAGGCTTGAGATGTGCAGAATTTAACTCGGAAATAAGGAAAATTGGACGAGAAATGCACAAAAGTGTTTGAAAATTTTTAAAGTCGATTATCTCGGAAACTATGAGAGATAGAGGCCTCAAACTTTACATCTGTTTAGAGCCTCCTTCAGGCTTGAGATGTGCAGAGTTTAACTCGGAAACAAGGAAAATTGGACGAGAAATGCACGAAAGTGTTTGAAAATCTTTAAAGTCGATTATCTCGGAAACTATGAGAGATAGAGGCCTCAAACTTTACATCTGTTTAGAGCCTGCTTCAGGCTTGAGATGTGCAGAATTTAACTCGGAAACAAGGAAAATTGCACGAGAAAGGCATAAAAGTGTTTGAAAATCTTTAAAGTCGATTATCTCGGAAACTATGAGAGATAGAGGCCTCAAACTTTACATCTGTTTAGAGCCTCCTTCAGGCTTGAGATGTGCAGAATTTAACTCGGAAACAAGGAAAATTGGACGAGAAATGCACGAAAGTGTTTGAAAATCTTTAAAGTCGATTATCTCGGAAACTATGAGAGATAGGGGCCTCAAACTTTACATCTGTTTAGAGCCTCCTTCAGGTTTGAGATGTGCAGAATTTAACTCGGAAATAAGGAAAATTGGACGAGAAATGCACAAAAGTGTTTGAAAATTTTTAAAGTCGATTATCTCGGAAACTATGAGAGATAGAGGCCTCAAACTTTACATCTGTTTAGAGCCTGCTTCAGGCTTGAGATGTGCAGAATTTAACTCGGAAACAAGGAAAATTGCACGAGAAAGGCATAAAAGTGTTTGAAAATCTTTAAAGTCGATTATCTCGGAAACTATGAGAGATAAGGGCCTCAAAGTTTGCATCTGTTTAGAGCCTCCTTCAGGTTTGAGATGTGCAGAATTTAACTCGGAAACAAGGAAAATTGGACGAGAAATGCATAAAAGTGTTTGAAAATCTTTAAAGTCGATTATATCGGAAACTATGAGAGATAGGGGCCTCAAACTTTACATCTGTTTAGAGCCTCCTTCAGGTTTGAGATGTGCAGAATTTAACTCGGAAATAAGGAAAATTGGACGAGAAATGCACAAAAGTGTTTGAAAATTTTTAAAGTCGATTATCTCGGAAACTATGAGAAATAGAGGCCTCAAACTTTACATCTGTTTAGAGCCTCCTTCAGGCTTGAGATGTGCAGAATTTAACTCGGAAATAAGGAAAATTGGACGAGAAATGCACGAAAGTGTTTGAAAATCTTTAAAGTCGATTATCTCGGAAACTATGAGAGATAGGGGCCTCAAACTTTGCATCTGTTTAGAGCCTCCTTCAGGCTTGAGATGTGCAGAATTTAACTCGGAAACAAGGAAAATTGGACGAGAAATGCACGAAAGTGTTTGAAAATTTTTAAAGTCGATTATCTCGGAAACTATGAGAGATAGAGGCCTCAAACTTTACATCTGTTTAGAGCCTCCTTCAGGCTTGAGATGTGCAGAATTTAACTCGGAAATAAGGAAAATTGGACGAGAAATGCACAAAAGTGTTTGAAAATTTTTAAAGTCGATTATCTCGGAAACTATGAGAGATAGAGGCCTCAAACTTTACATCTGTTTAGAGCCTCCTTCAGGCTTGAGATGTGCAGAGTTTAACTCGGAAATAAGGAAAATTGGACGAGAAATGCACAAAAGTGTTTGAAAATTTTTAAAGTCGATTATCTCGGAAACTATGAGAGATAGAGGCCTCAAACTTTACATCTGTTTAGAGCCTGCTTCAGGCTTGAGATGTGCAGAATTTAACTCGGAAACAAGGAAAATTGCACGAGAAAGGCATAAAAGTGTTTGAAAATCTTTAAAGTCGATTATCTCGGAAACTATGAGAGATAGAGGCCTCAAACTTTACATCTGTTTAGAGCCTCCTTCAGGCTTGAGATGTGCAGAATTTAACTCGGAAACAAGGAAAATTGGACGAGAAATGCACGAAAGTGTTTGAAAATCTTTAAAGTCGATTATCTCGGAAACTATGAGAGATAAGGGCCTCAAAGTTTGCACCTGTTTAGAGCCTCCTTCAGGTTTGAGATGTGCAGAATTTAACTCGGAAACAAGGAAAATTGGACGAGAAATGCATAAAAGTGTCTGAAAATCTTTAAAGTCGATTATATCGGAAACTATGAGAGATAGGGGCCTCAAACTTTACATCTGTTTAGAGCCTCCTTCAGGTTTGAGATGTGCAGAATTTAACTCGGAAATAAGGAAAATTGGACGAGAAATGCACAAAAGTGTTTGAAAATTTTTAAAGTCGATTATCTCGGAAACTATGAGAGATAGGGGCCTCAAACTTTGCATCTGTTTAGAGCCTCCTTCAGGCTTGAGATGTGCAGAATTTAACTCGGAAACAAGGAAAATTGGACGAGAAATGCACGAAAGTGTTTGAAAATTTTTAAAGTCGATTATCTCGGAAACTATGAGAGATAGAGGCCTCAAACTTTACATCTGTTTAGAGCCTCCTTCAGGCTTGAGATGTGCAGAATTTAACTCGGAAATAAGGAAAATTGGACGAGAAATGCACAAAAGTGTTTGAAAATTTTTAAAGTCGATTATCTCGGAAACTATGAGAGATAGAGGCCTCAAACTTTACATCTGTTTAGAGCCTCCTTCAGGCTTGAGATGTGCAGAGTTTAACTCGGAAATAAGGAAAAATTGGACGAGAAATGCACAAAAGTGTTTGAAAATTTTTAATGTCGATTATCTCGGAAACTATGAGAAATAGAGGCCTCAAACTTTACATCTGTTTAGAGCCTCCTTCAGGCTTGAGATGTGCAGAATTTAACTCGGAAATAAGGAAAATTGGACGAGAAATGCACAGAGTGATTGAAAATTTTTAAAGTCGATTATCTCGGAAACTATGAGAGATAGAGGTCTCAAACTTTACATCTGTTTAGAACCTCCTTCAGGCTTGAGATGTGCAGAATTTAATTCGGAAACAAGGAAAATTGGACGAGAAATGCACAAAAGTGTTTGAAAATTTTTAAAGTCGATTATCTCGAAAACTCTGAGAGATAGAGGCCTCAAACTTTACATCTGTTTAGAGCCTCCTTCAGGCTTGAGATGTGCAGAATTTAACTCGGAAATAAGGAAAATTGGACGAGAAAGGCACCACAGTGTCTGAAAATCTTTAAAGTCGATTATCTCGGAAACTATGAGGGATAGGGGCCTCAAACCTTGCATCTGTTTAGAACCTCCTTCAGGCTTGAGATGTGCAGAATTTAACTCGGAAGTGAGGAGAATTGGACGAGAGATGCACAAAAGTGTTTGAAAATCTTTAAAGTCGATTATCTCGGAAACTATGAGAGATAGGGGCCTCAAACTTTACATCTGTTTAGAGCCTCCTTCAGGCTTGAGATGTGCAGAATTTAACTCGGAAATAAGGAAAATTGGACGAGAAATGCATAAAAGTGTTTGAAAATCTTTAAAGTCGATTATCTCGGAAACTATGAGGGATAGGGGCCTCAAACCTTGCATCTGTTTAGAACCTCCTTCAGGCTTGAGATGTGCAGAATTTAACTCAGAAATAAGGAAAATTGGACGAGAAATGCACAAAAGTGAAAATTTTTAAAGTCGATTATCTCGAAAACTATGAGAGATAGAGGCCTCAAAGTTTACACCTATTTAGAGCCTCCTTCAGGCTTGAGATGTGCAGAATTTAACTCGGAAATAAGGAAAATTGGACGAGAAAGGCACCACACTGTCTGAAAATCTTTAAAATCGATTATCTCGGAAACTATGAGAGATAGGTACCTCAAATTTTGCATCTGTTTAGAGCCTCCTTCATTCTTGAGATGTGCAGAATTTAACTCGGAAATAAGGAAAATTGGACGAGAAAGGCACCAGAGTGTCTGAAAATCTTTAAAGTCGATTATCTCGGAAACTATGAGGGATAGGGGCCTCGAACCTTGCATCTGTTTAGAGCCTCCTTCAGGCTTGAGCTGTGTAAAATTTCACTTGGAAATGAGGTGAGTTGGACGAGAAAAGCATTAAAGTGTTTGAAAATCTTTAAAGTCGATTATCCCGGAAACTATGAGAGATAGGGGCCTCAAACTTTGCATCTGTTTAGAGCCTGCTTCAGGCTTGAGATGTGCAGAATTTAACTCGGAAACAAGGAAAATTGCACGAGAAATGCACAAAAGTGTTTGAAAATCTTTAAAGTCGATTATCTCGGAAACTATGAGAGATAGGGGCCTCAAATTTTGCAACTGTTTAGAGCCTCCTTCAGGCTTGAGATGTGCAGAATTTAACTCGGAAACAAGGAAAATTGGACGAGAAATGCGTAAAAGTGTTTGAAAATCTTTAAAGTCGATTATATCGGAAACTATGAGAGATAGGGGCCTCAAAACTTTACATCTGTTTAGAGCCTCCTTCAGGCTTGAGATGTGCAGAATTTAACTCGGAAATAAGGAAAATTGGACGAGAAATGCACAAAAGTGTTTGAAAATTTTTAAAGTCGATTATCTCGGAAACTATGAGAGATAGGGGCCTCAAACCTTGCATCTGTTTAGAACCTCCTTCAGGCTTGAGATGTGCCGAATTTAACTCGGAAACAAGGAAAATTGCACGAGAAATGCAAAAAAGTGTTTGAAAATCTTTAAAGTCGATTATCTCGGAAACTATGAGAGATAGAGGCCTCAAACTTTACATCTGTTTAGAGCCTCCTTCAGGCTTGAGATGTGCAGAATTTAACTCGGAAATAAGGAAAATTGGACGAGAAAGGCACCACAGTGTCTGAA
This sequence comes from Phlebotomus papatasi, assembly GCF_024763615.1. Lineage (NCBI taxonomy): Eukaryota > Metazoa > Arthropoda > Insecta > Diptera > Psychodidae > Phlebotomus > Phlebotomus papatasi. Next base: position 109,028 of record NW_026604767.1, read on the forward strand.
AATCTTTAAAATCGATTATCTCGGAAACTATGAGAGATAGGTACCTCAAATTTTGCATCTGTTTAGAGCCTCCTTCATGCTTGAGATGTGCAGAACTTAACTCGGAAATAAGGAAAATTGGACGAGAAAGGCACCAAAGTGTCTGAAAATCTTTAAAGTCGATTATCTCGGAAACTATGAGGGATAGGGGCCTCAAACCTTGCATCTGTTTAGAACCTCCTTCAGGCTTGAGATGTGCCGAATTTAACTCGGAAACAAGGAAAATTGCACGAGAAATGCAAAAAAGTGTTTGAAAATCTTTAAAGTCGATTATCTCGGAAACTATGAGAGATAGGGGCCTCAAACTTTACATCCGTTTAGAGCCTCCTTCAGGTTTGAGATGTGCAGAATTTAACTCGGAAATAAGGAAAATTGGACGAGAAATGCACAAAAGTGTTTGAAAATTTTTAAAGTCGATTATCTCGGAAACTATGAGAGATAGAGGCCTCAAACTTTACATCTGTTTAGAGCCTGCTTCAGGCTTGAGATGTGCAGAATTTAACTCGGAAACAAGGAAAATTGCACGAGAAAGGCATAAAAGTGTTTGAAAATCTTTAAAGTCGATTATCTCGGAAACTATGAGAGATAAGGGCCTCAAAGTTTGCATCTGTTTAGAGCCTCCTTCAGGTTTGAGATGTGCAGAATTTAACTCGGAAACAAGGAAAATTGGACGAGAAATGCATAAAAGTGTTTGAAAATCTTTAAAGTCGATTATATCGGAAACTATGAGAGATAGGGGCCTCAAACCTTGCATCTGTTTAGAACCTCCTTCAGGCTTGAGATGTGCCGAATTTAACTCGGAAACAAGGAAAATTGCACGAGAAATGCAAAAAAGTGTTTGAAAATCTTTAAAGTCGATTATCTCGGAAACTATGAGAGATAGGGGCCTCAAACTTTACATCTGTTTAGAGCCTCCTTCAGGTTTGAGATGTGCAGAATTTAACTCGGAAATAAGGAAAATTGGACGAGAAATGCACAAAAGTGTTTGAAAATTTTTAAAGTCGATTATCTCGGAAACTATGAGAAATAGAGGCCTCAAACTTTACATCTGTTTAGAGCCTCCTTCAGGCTTGAGATGTGCAGAATTTAACTCGGAAATAAGGAAAATTGGACGAGAAATGCACGAAAGTGTTTGAAAATCTTTAAAGTCGATTATCTCGGAAACTATGAGAGATAGGGGCCTCAAACTTTGCATCTGTTTAGAGCCTCCTTCAGGCTTGAGATGTGCAGAATTTAACTCGGAAACAAGGAAAATTGGACGAGAAATGCACAAAAGTGTTTGAAAATTTTTAAAGTCGATTATCTCGGAAACTATGAGAGATAGAGGCCTCAAACTTTACATCTGTTTAGAGCCTCCTTCAGGCTTGAGATGTGCAGAATTTAACTCGGAAATAAGGAAAATTGGACGAGAAATGCACAAAAGTGTTTGAAAATTATTAAAGTCGATTATCTCGGAAACTATGAGAGATAGAGGCCTCAAACTTTACATCTGTTTAGAGCCTCCTTCAGGCTTGAGATGTGCAGAGTTTAACTCGGAAATAAGGAAAATTGGACGAGAAATGCACAAAAGTGTTTGAAAATTTTTAAAGTCGATTATCTCGGAAACTATGAGAGATAGAGGCCTCAAACTTTACATCTGTTTAGAGCCTGCTTCAGGCTTGAGATGTGCAGAATTTAACTCGGAAACAAGGAAAATTGCACGAGAAAGGCATAAAAGTGTTTGAAAATCTTTAAAGTCGATTATCTCGGAAACTATGAGAGATAGAGGCCTCAAACTTTACATCTGTTTAGAGCCTCCTTCAGGCTTGAGATGTGCAGAATTTAACTCGGAAACAAGGAAAATTGGACGAGAAATGCACGAAAGTGTTTGAAAATCTTTAAAGTCGATTATCTCGGAAACTATGAGAGATAAGGGCCTCAAAGTTTGCACCTGTTTAGAGCCTCCTTCAGGTTTGAGATGTGCAGAATTTAACTCGGAAACAAGGAAAATTGGACGAGAAATGCATAAAAGTGTCTGAAAATCTTTAAAGTCGATTATATCGGAAACTATGAGAGATAGGGGCCTCAAACTTTACATCTGTTTAGAGCCTCCTTCAGGTTTGAGATGTGCAGAATTTAACTCGGAAATAAGGAAAATTGGACGAGAAATGCACAAAAGTGTTTGAAAATTTTTAAAGTCGATTATCTCGGAAACTATGAGAGATAGGGGCCTCAAACTTTGCATCTGTTTAGAGCCTCCTTCAGGCTTGAGATGTGCAGAATTTAACTCGGAAACAAGGAAAATTGGACGAGAAATGCACGAAAGTGTTTGAAAATTTTTAAAGTCGATTATCTCGGAAACTATGAGAGATAGAGGCCTCAAACTTTACATCTGTTTAGAGCCTCCTTCAGGCTTGAGATGTGCAGAATTTGACTCGGAAATAAGGAAAATTGGACGAGAAATGCACAAAAGTGTTTGAAAATTTTTAAAGTCGATTATCTCGGAAACTATGAGAGATAGAGGCCTCAAACTTTACATCTGTTTAGAACCTCCTTCAGGCTTGAGATGTGCAGAATTTAATTCGGAAACAAGGAAAATTGGACGAGAAATGCACAAAAGTGTTTGAAAATTTTTAAAGTCGATTATCTCGAAAACTCTGAGAGATAGAGGCCTCAAACTTTACATCTGTTGAGAGCCTCCTTCAGGCTTGAGATGTGCAGAATTTAACTCGGAAATAAGGAAAATTGGACGAGAAAGGCACCACAGTGTCTGAAAATCTTTAAAGTCGATTATCTCGGAAACTATGAGGGATAGGGGCCTCAAACTTTACATCTGTTTAGAGCCTCCTTCAGGTTTGAGATGTGCAGAATTTAACTCGGAAACAAGGAAAATTGGACGAGAAATGCATAAAAGTGTCTGAAAATCTTTAAAGTCGATTATATCGGAAACTATGAGAGATAGGGGCCTCAAACTTTACATCTGTTTAGAGCCTCCTTCAGGTTTGAGATGTGCAGAATTTAACTCGGAAACAAGGAAAATTGGACGAGAAATGCATAAAAGTGTCTGAAAATCTTTAAAGTCGATTATATCGGAAACTATGAGAGATAGGGGCCTCAAACTTTACATCTGTTTAGAGCCTCCTTCAGGTTTGAGATGTGCAGAATTTAACTCGGAAATAAGGAAAATTGGACGAGAAATGCACAAAAGTGTTTGAAAATTTTTAAAGTCGATTATCTCGGAAACTATGAGAGATAGGGGCCTCAAACTTTGCATCTGTTTAGAGCCTCCTTCAGGCTTGAGATGTGCAGAGTTTAACTCGGAAATAAGGAAAATTGGACGAGAAATGCACAAAAGTGTTTGAAAATTTTTAATGTCGATTATCTCGGAAACTATGAGAAATAGAGGCCTCAAACTTTACATCTGTTTAGAGCCTCCTTCAGGCTTGAGATGTGCAGAATTTAACTCGGAAATAAGGAAAATTGGACGAGAAATGCACAAAAGTGATTGAAAATTTTTAAAGTCGATTATCTCGGAAACTATGAGGGATAGGGGCCTCAAACCTTGCATCTGTTTAGAACCTCCTTCAGGCTTGAGATTTGCAGAATTTAACTCAGAAATAAGGAAAATTGGACGAGAAATGCACAAAAGTGAAAATTTTTAAAGTCGATTATCTCGAAAACTATGAGAGATAGAGGCCTCAAAGTTTACACCTATTTAGAGCCTCCTTCAGGCTTGAGATGTGCAGAATTTAACTCGGAAATAAGGAAAATTGGACGAGAAAGGCACCACACTGTCTGAAAATCTTTAAAATCGATTATCTCGGAAACTATGAGAGATAGGTACCTCAAATTTCGCATCTGTTTAGAGCCTCCTTCATTCTTGAGATGTGCAGAATTTAACTCGGAAATAAGGAAAATTGGACGAGAAAGGCACCAGAATGTCTGAAAATCTTTAAAGTCGATTATCTCGGAAACTATGAGGGATAGGGGCCTCGAACCTTGCATCTGTTTAGAGCCTCCTTCAGGCTTGAGCTGTGTAAAATTTCACTTGGAAATGAGGTGAGTTGGACGAGAAAAGCATTAAAGTGTTTGAAAATCTTTAAAGTCGATTATCCCGGAAACTATGAGAGATAGGGGCCTCAAACTTTGCATCTGTTTAGAGCCTGCTTCAGGCTTGAGATGTGCAGAATTTAACTCGGAAACAAGGAAAATTGCACGAGAAATGCACAAAAGTGTTTGAAAATCTTTAAAGTCGATTATCTCGGAAACTATGAGAGATAGGGGCCTCAAATTTTGCAACTGTTTAGAGCCTCCTTCAGGCTTGAGATGTGCAGAATTTAACTCGGAAACAAGGAAAATTGGACGAGAAATGCGTAAAAGTGTTTGAAAATCTTTAAAGTCGATTATATCGGAAACTATGAGAGATAGGGGCCTCAAAACTTTACATCTGTTTAGAGCCTCCTTCAGGCTTGAGATGTGCAGAATTTAACTCGGAAATAAGGAAAATTGGACGAGAAATGCACAAAAGTGTTTGAAAATTTTTAAAGTCGATTATCTCGGAAACTATGAGAGATAGGGGCCTCAAACCTTGCATCTGTTTAGAACCTCCTTCAGGCTTGAGATGTGCCGAATTTAACTCGGAAACAAGGAAAATTGCACGAGAAATGCAAAAAAGTGTTTGAAAATCTTTAAAGTCGATTATCTCGGAAACTATGAGAGATAGAGGCCTCAAACTTTACATCTGTTTAGAGCCTCCTTCAGGCTTGAGATGTGCAGAATTTAACTCGGAAATAAGGAAAATTGGACGAGAAATGCGCGAAAGTGTTTGAAAATCTTTAAAGTCGATTATCTCGGAAACTATGAGAGATAGGGGCCTCAAACTTTGCATCTGTTTAGTGCCTCCTTCAGGCTTGAGATTTGCAGAATTTAACTCGGAAATAAGGAAAATTGGACGAGAAAGGCACCACAGTGTCTGAAAATCTTTAAAATCGATTATCTCGGAAACTATGAGAGATAGGTACCTCAAATTTTGCATCTGTTTAGAGCCTCCTTCATGCTTGAGATGTGCAGAACTTAACTCGGAAATAAGGAAAATTGGACGAGAAAGGCACCAAAGTGTCTGAAAATCTTTAAAGTCGATTATCTCGGAAACTATGAGGGATAGGGGCCTCAAACCTTGCATCTGTTTAGAACCTTTTTCAGGCTTGAGATGTGCCGAATTTAACTCGGAAACAAGGAAAATTGCACGAGAAATGCAAAAAAGTGTTTGAAAATCTTTAAAGTCGATTATCTCGGAAACTATGAGAGATAGAGGCCTCAAACTTTACATCTGTTTAGAGCCTCCTTCAGGCTTGAGATGTGCAGAATTTAACTCGGAAATAAGGAAAATTGGACGAGAAATGCACAAAAGTGTTTGAAAATTTTTAAAGTCGATTATCTCGGAAACTATGAGAGATAGGGGCCTCAAACCTTGCATCTGTTTAGAACCTCCTTCAGGCTTGAGATGTGCCGAATTTAACTCGGAAACAAGGAAAATTGCACGAGAAATGCAAAAAAGTGTTTGAAAATCTTTAAAGTCGATTATCTCGGAAACTATGAGAGATAGAGGCCTCAAACTTTACATCTGTTTAGAGCCTCCTTCAGGCTTGAGATGTGCAGAATTTAACTCGGAAATAAGGAAAATTGGACGAGAAATGCGCGAAAGTGTTTGAAAATCTTTAAAGTCGATTATCTCGGAAACTATGAGAGATAGGGGCCTCAAACTTTGCATCTGTTTAGTGCCTCCTTCAGGCTTGAGATTTGCAGAATTTAACTCGGAAATAAGGAAAATTGGACGAGAAAGGCACCACAGTGTCTGAAAATCTTTAAGATCGATTATCTCGGAAACTATGAGAGATAGGGGCCTCAAATTTTGCAACTGTTTAGAGCCTCCTTCAGGCTTGAGATGTGCAGAATTTAACTCGGAAACAAGGAAAATTGGACGAGAAATGCATAAAAGTGTTTGAAAATCTTTAAAGTCGATTATATCGGAAACTATGAAAGATAGAGGCCTCAAACTTTACATCTGTTTAGAGCCTCCTTCAGGCTTGAGATGTGCAGAATTTAACTCGGAAATAAGGAAAATTGGACGAGAAAGGCACCACAGTGTTTGAAAATCTTTAAAGTCGATTATCTCGGAAACTATGAGAGATAGGGGCCTCAAACTTTACATCTGTTTAGTGCCTCCTTCAGGCTTGAGATTTGCAGAATTTAACTCGGAAATAAGGAAAATTGGACGAGAAAGGCACCACAGTGTTTGAAAATCTTTAAAATCGATTATCTCGGAAACTATGAGAGATAGGTACCTCAAATTTTGCATCTGTTTAGAGCCTCCTTCATGCTTGAGATGTGCAGAACTTAACTCGGAAATAAGGAAAATTGGACGAGAAAGGCACCAAAGTGTCTGAAAATCTTTAAAGTCGATTATCTCGGAAACTATGAGGGATAGGGGCCTCAAACCTTGCATCTGTTTAGAACCTTTTTCAGGCTTGAGATGTGCCGAATTTAACTCGGAAACAAGGAAAATTGCACGAGAAATGCAAAAAAGTGTTTGAAAATCTTTAAAGTCGATTATCTCGGAAACTATGAGAGATAGAGGCCTCAAACTTTACATCTGTTTAGAGCCTCCTTCAGGCTTGAGATGTGCAGAATTTAACTCGGAAATAAGGAAAATTGGACGAGAAATGCACAAAAGTGTTTGAAAATTTTTAAAGTCGATTATCTCGGAAACTATGAGAGATAGGGGCCTCAAACCTTGCATCTGTTTAGAACCTCCTTCAGGCTTGAGATGTGCAGAATTTAACTCGGAAATAAGGAAAATTGGACGAGAAATGCAAAAAAGTGTTTGAAAATCTTTAAAGTCGATTATCTCGGAAACTATGAGAGATAGAGGCCTCAAACTTTACATCTGTTTAGAGCCTCCTTCAGGCTTGAGATGTGCAGAATTTAACTCGGAAATAAGGAAAATTGGACGAGAAATGCGCGAAAGTGTTTGAAAATCTTTAAAGTCGATTATCTCGGAAACTATGAGAGATAGGGGCCTCAAACTTTGCATCTGTTTAGAGCCTCCTTCAGGCTTGAGATGTGCAGAATTAAACTCGGAAACAAGGAAAATTGCACGAGAAATGCATAAAAGTGTTTGAAAATCTTTAAAGTCGATTATCTCGGAAACTATGAGAGATAGGGGCCTCAAATTTTGCAACTGTTTAGAGCCTCCTTCAGGCTTGAGATGTGCAGAATTTAACTCGGAAACAAGGAAAATTGGACGAGAAATGCATAAAAGTGTTTGAAAATCTTTAAAGTCGATTATATCGGAAACTATGAAAGATAGAGGCCTCAAACTTTACATCTGTTTAGAGCCTCCTTCAGGCTTGAGATGTGCAGAATTTAACTCGGAAATAAGGAAAATTGGACGAGAAAGGCACCACAGTGTTTGAAAATCTTTAAAGTCGATTATCTCGGAAACTATGAGAGATAGGGGCCTCAAACTTTACATCTGTTTAGTGCCTCCTTCAGGCTTGAGATTTGCAGAATTTAACTCGGAAATAAGGAAAATTGGACGAGAAAGGCACCACAGTGTTTGAAAATCTTTAAAATCGATTATCTCGGAAACTATGAGAGATAGGTACCTCAAATTTTGCATCTGTTTAGAGCCTCCTTCAGGCTTGAGATGTGCAGAATTTAACTCGGAAACAAGGAAAATTGGACGAGAAATGCATAAAAGTGTTTGAAAATCTTTAAAGTCGATTATATCGGAAACTATGAAAGATAGAGGCCTCAAACTTTACATCTGTTTAGAGCCTCCTTCAGGCTTGAGATGTGCAGAATTTAACTCGGAAATAAGGAAAATTGGACGAGAAAGGCACCACAGTGTTTGAAAATCTTTAAAGTCGATTATCTCGGAAACTATGAGAGATAGGGGCCTCAAACTTTACATCTGTTTAGTGCCTCCTTCAGGCTTGAGATTTGCAGAATTTAACTCGGAAATAAGGAAAATTGGACGAGAAAGGCACCATAGAGTCTGAAAATCTTTAAAGTCGATTATCTCGGAAACTATGAGGGGCCTCAAACCTTGCATCTGTTTAGAACCTGCTTCAGGCTTGAGATGTGCAGAATTTAACTCGGAAGTGAGGAGAATTGGACGAGAAATGCACAAAAGTGTTAAAAATTTTTAAAGTCGATTATCTCGGAAACTATGAGAGATAGGGGCCTCAAACTTTACATCTGTTTAGAGCCTCCTTCAGGCTTGAGATGTGCAGAGTTCAACTCGGAAATAAGGAAAATTGGACGAGAAATGCACAAAAGTGTTAAAAATTTTTAAAGTCGATTATCTCGGAAACTATGAGAGATAGGGGCCTCAAACTTTACATCTGTTTAGAGCCTCCTTCAGGTTTGAGATGTGCAGAATTTAACTCGGAAATAAGGAAAATTGGACGAGAAATGCACAAAAGTGTTTGAAAATTTTTAAAGTCGATTATCTCGGAAACTATGAGAGATAGAGGCCTCAAACTTTACATCTATTTAGAGCCTCCTTCAGGCTTGAGATGTGCAGAATTTAACTCGGAAATAAGGAAAATTGGACGAGAAATGCACAAAAGTGTTTGAAAATTTTTAAAGTCGATTATCTCGGAAACTATGAGAGATAGAGGCCTCAAACTTTACATCAGTTTAGAGCCTCCTTCAGGCTTGAGATGTGCAGAATTTAACTCGGAAATAAGGAAAATTGGACGAGAAATGCACAAAAGTGTTTGAAAATTTTTAAAGTCGATTATCTCGGAAACTATGAGAAATAGAGGCCTCAAACTTTACATCTGTTTAGAGCCTCCTTCAGGCTTGAGATGTGCAGAATTTAACTCGGAAATAAGGAAAATTGGACGAGAAATGCACAAAAGTGTTTGAAAATTTTTAAAGTCGATTATCTCGGAAACTATGAGAAATAGAGGCCTCAAACTTTACATCTGTTTAGAGCCTCCTTCAGGCTTGAGATGTGCAGAATTTAACTCGGAAATAAGGAAAATTGGACGAGAAATGCACAAAAGTGTTTGAAAATTTTTAAAGTCGATTATCTCGGAAACTATGAGAGATAGAGGCCTCAAACTTTACATCAGTTTAGAGCCTCCTTCAGGCTTGAGATGTGCAGAATTTAACTCGGAAATAAGGAAAATTGGACGAGAAATGCACAAAAGTGTTTGAAAATTTTTAAAGTCGATTATCTCGGAAACTATGAGAAATAGAGGCCTCAAACTTTACATCTGTTTAGAGCCTCCTTCAGGCTTGAGATGTGCAGAATTTAACTCGGAAATAAGGAAAATTGGACGAGAAATGCACAAAAGTGTTTGAAAATTTTTAAAGTCGATTATCTCGGAAACTATGAGAGATAGAGGCCTCAAACTTTACATCTGTTTAGAGCCTCCTTCAGGCTTGAGATGTGCAGAGTTTAACTCGGAAATAAGGAAAATTGGACGAGAAATGCACAAAAGTGTTTGAAAATTTTTAAAGTCGATTATCTCGGAAACTATGAGAAATAGAGGCCTCAAACTTTACATCTGTTTAGAGCCTCCTTCAGGCTTGAGATGTGCAGAATTTAACTCGGAAATAAGGAAAATTGGACGAGAAATGCACAAAAGTGTTAAAAATTTTTAAAGTCGATTATCTCGGAAACTATGAGAGATAGGGGCCTCAAACTTTACATCTGTTTAGAGCCTCCTTCAGGCTTGAGATGTGCAGAATTTAACTCGGAAATAAGGAAAATTGGACGAGAAATGCACAAAAGTGTTTGAAAATTTTTAAAGTCGATTATCTCGGAAACTATGAGAGATAGAGGCCTCAAACTTTACATCTGTTTAGAGCCTCCTTCAGGCTTGAGATGTGCAGAGTTTAACTCGGAAATAAGGAAAATTGGACGAGAAATGCACAAAAGTGTTTGAAAATTTTTAAAGTCGACTATCTCGGAAACTATGAGAGGTAGAGGCCTCAAACTTTACATCTGTTTAGAGCCTCCTTCAGGCTTGAGATGTGCAGAATTTAACTCGGAAACAAGGAAAATTGCACGAGAAAGGCATAAAAGTGTTTGAAAATCTTTAAAGTCGATTATCTCGGAAACTATGAGAGATAGAGGCCTCAAACTTTATATCTGTTTAGAGCCTCCTTCAGGCTTGAGATGTGCAGAATTTAACTCGGAAACAAGGAAAATTGGACGAGAAATGCACGAAAGTGTTTGAAAATCTTTAAAGTCGATTATCTCGGAAACTATGAGAGATAGGGGCCTCAAACTTTACATCTGTTTAGAGCCTCCTTCAGGTTTGAGATGTGCAGAATTTAACTCGGAAATAAGGAAAATTGGACGAGAAATGCACAAAAGTGTTTGAAAATTTTTAAAGTCGATTATCTCGGAAACTATCAGAGATAGAGGCCTCAAACTTTACATCTGTTTAGAGCCTGCTTCAGGCTTGAGATGTGCAGAATTTAACTCGGAAACAAGGAAAATTGCACGAGAAAGGCATAAAAGTGTTTGAAAATCTTTAAAGTCGATTATCTCGGAAACTATGAGAGATAAGGGCCTCAAAGTTTGCATCTGTTTAGAGCCTCCTTCAGGTTTGAGATGTGCAGAATTTAACTCGGAAACAAGGAAAATTGGACGAGAAATGCATAAAAGTGTTTGAAAATCTTTAAAGTCGATTATATCGGAAACTATGAGAGATAGGGGCCTCAAACTTTACATCTGTTTAGAGCCTCCTTCAGGTTTGAGATGTGCAGAATTTAACTCGGAAATAAGGAAAATTGGACGAGAAATGCACGAAAGTGTTTGAAAATTTTTAAAGTCGATTATCTCGGAAACTATGAGAGATAGAGGCCTCAAACTTTACATCTGTTTAGAGCCTCCTTCAGGCTTGAGATGTGCAGAATTTAACTCGGAAATAAGGAAAATTGGACGAGAAATGCACAAAAGTGTTTGAAAATTTTTAAAGTCGATTATCTCGGAAACTATGAGAGATAGAGGCCTCAAACTTTACATCTGTTTAGAGCCTCCTTCAGGCTTGAGATGTGCAGAGTTTAACTCGGAAATAAGGAAAATTGGACGAGAAATGCACAAAAGTGTTTGAAAATTTTTAAAGTCGATTATCTCGGAAACTATGAGAGATAGAGGCCTCAAACTTTACATCTGTTTAGAGCCTGCTTCAGGCTTGAGATGTGCAGAATTTAACTCGGAAATAAGGAAAATTGGACGAGAAATGCACAAAAGTGTTTGAAAATTTTTAAAGTCGATTATCTCGGAAACTATGAGAGATAGAGGCCTCAAACTTTACATCTGTTTAGAGCCTCCTTCAGGCTTGAGATGTGCAGAATTTAACTCGGAAATAAGGAAAATTGGACGAGAAATGCACAAAAGTGTTAAAAATTTTTAAAGTCGATTATCTCGGAAACTATGAGAGATAGGGGCCTCAAACTTTACATCTGTTTAGAGCCTCCTTCAGGCTTGAGATGTGCAGAATTTAACTCGGAAATAAGGAAAATTGGACGAGAAATGCACAAAAGTGTTTGAAAATTTTTAAAGTCGATTATCTCGGAAACTATGAGAGATAGAGGCCTCAAACTTTACATCTGTTTAGAGCCTCCTTCAGGCTTGAGATGTGCAGAATTTAACTCGGAAATAAGGAAAATTGGACGAGAAATGCACAAAAGTGTTAAAAATTTTTACAGTCGATTATCTCGGAAACTATGAGAGATAGGGGCCTCAAACTTTACATCTGTTTAGAGCCTCCTTCAGGTTTGAGATGTGCAGAATTTAACTCGGAAATAAGGAAAATTGGACGAGAAATGCACAAAAGTGTTTGAAAATTTTTAAAGTCGTTTATCTCGGAAACTATCAGAGATAGAGGCCTCAAACTTTACATCTGTTTAGAGCCTGCTTCAGGCTTGAGATGTGCAGAATTTAACTCGGAAACAAGGAAAATTGCACGAGAAAGGCATAAAAGTGTTTGAAAATCTTTAAAGTCGATTATCTCGGAAACTATGAGAGATAAGGGCCTCAAAGTTTGCATCTGTTTAGAGCCTCCTTCAGGTTTGAGATGTGCAGAATTTAACTCGGAAACAAGGAAAATTGGACGAGAAATGCATAAAAGTGTTTGAAAATCTTTAAAGTCGATTATATCGGAAACTATGAGAGATAGGGGCCTCAAACTTTACATCTGTTTAGAGCCTCCTTCAGGTTTGAGATGTGCAGAATTTAACTCGGAAATAAGGAAAATTGGACGAGAAATGCACAAAAGTGTTTGAAAATTTTTAAAGTCGATTATCTCGGAAACTATGAGAAATAGAGGCCTCAAACTTTACATCTGTTTAGAGCCTCCTTCAGGCTTGAGATGTGCAGAATTTAACTCGGAAATAAGGAAAATTGGACGAGAAATGCACGAAAGTGTTTGAAAATCTTTAAAGTCGATTATCTCGGAAACTATGAGAGATAGGGGCCTCAAACTTTGCATCTGTTTAGAGCCTCCTTCAGGCTTGAGATGTGCAGAATTTAACTCGGAAACAAGGAAAATTGGACGAGAAATGCACGAAAGTGTTTGAAAATTTTTAAAGTCGATTATCTCGGAAACTATGAGAGATAGGGGCCTCAAACTTTACATCTGTTTAGAGCCTCCTTCAGGCTTGAGATGTGCAGAATTTAACTCGGAAATAAGGAAAATTGGACGAGAAATGCACAAAAGTGTTTGAAAATTTTTAAAGTCGATTATCTCGGAAACTATGAGAGATAGAGGCCTCAAACTTTACATCTGTTTAGAGCCTGCTTCAGGCTTGAGATGTGCAGAATTTAACTCGGAAACAAGGAAAATTGCACGAGAAAGGCATAAAAGTGTTTGAAAATCTTTAAAGTCGATTATCTCGGAAACTATGAGAGATAGAGGCCTCAAACTTTACATCTGTTTAGAGCCTCCTTCAGGCTTGAGATGTGCAGAATTTAACTCGGAAACAAGGAAAATTGGACGAGAAATGCACGAAAGTGTTTGAAAATTTTTAAAGTCGATTATCTCGGAAACTATGAGAGATAGAGGCCTCAAACTTTACATCTGTTTAGAGCCTCCTTCAGGCTTGAGATGTGCAGAGTTTAACTCGGAAATAAGGAAAATTGGACGAGAAATGCACAAAAGTGTTTGAAAATTTTTAAAGTCGATTATCTCGGAAACTATGAGAGATAGAGGCCTCAAACTTTACATCTGTTTAGAGCCTGCTTCAGGCTTGAGATGTGCAGAATTTAACTCGGAAACAAGGAAAATTGCACGAGAAAGGCATAAAAGTGTTTGAAAATCTTTAAAGTCGATTATCTCGGAAACTATGAGAGATAGAGGCCTCAAACTTTACATCTGTTTAGAGCCTCCTTCAGGCTTGAGATGTGCAGAATTTAACTCGGAAACAAGGAAAATTGGACGAGAAATGCACAAAAGTGTTTGAAAATTTTTAAAGTCGATTATCTCGGAAACTATGAGAGATAGAGGCCTCAAACTTTACATCTGTTTAGAGCCTCCTTCAGGCTTGAGATGTGCAGAATTTAACTCGGAAATAAGGAAAATTGGACGAGAAATGCACAAAAGTGTTTGAAAATTTTTAAAGTCGATTATCTCGGAAACTATGAGAGATAGAGGCCTCAAACTTTACATCTGTTTAGAGCCTCCTTCAGGCTTGAGATGTGCAGAGTTTAACTCGGAAATAAGGAAAATTGGACGAGAAATGCACAAAAGTGTTTGAAAATTTTTAAAGTCGATTATCTCGGAAACTATGAGAGATAGAGGCCTCAAACTTTACATCTGTTTAGAGCCTGCTTCAGGCTTGAGATGTGCAGAATTTAACTCGGAAACAAGGAAAATTGCACGAGAAAGGCATAAAAGTGTTTGAAAATCTTTAAAGTCGATTATCTCGGAAACTATGAGAGATAGAGGCCTCAAACTTTACATCTGTTTAGAGCCTGCTTCAGGCTTGAGATGTGCAGAGTTTAACTCGGAAATAAGGAAAATTGGACGAGAAATGCACAAAAGTGTTTGAAAATTTTTAAAGTCGATTATCTCGGAAACTATGAGAGATAGAGGCCTCAAACTTTACATCTGTTTAGAGCCTCCTTCAGGCTTGAGATGTGCAGAATTTAACTCGGAAATAAGGAAAATTGGACGAGAAATGCACAAAAGTGTTTGAAAATTTTTAAAGTCGATTATCTCGGAAACTATGAGAGATAGAGGCCTCAAACTTTACATCTGTTTAGAGCCTCCTTCAGGCTTGAGATGTGCAGAGTTTAACTCGGAAACAAGGAAAATTGGACGAGAAATGCACGAAAGTGTTTGAAAATCTTTAAAGTCGATTATCTCGGAAACTATGAGAGATAGAGGCCTCAAACTTTACATCTGTTTAGAGCCTGCTTCAGGCTTGAGATGTGCAGAATTTAACTCGGAAACAAGGAAAATTGCACGAGAAAGGCATAAAAGTGTTTGAAAATCTTTAAAGTCGATTATCTCGGAAACTATAAGAGATAGAGGCCTCAAACTTTACATCTGTTTAGAGCCTGCTTCAGGCTTGAGATGTGCAGAATTTAACTCGGAAATAAGGAAAATTGGACGAGAAATGCACAAAAGTGTTTGAAAATTTTTAAAGTCGATTATCTCGGAAACTATGAGAGATAGAGGCCTCAAACTTTACATCTGTTTAGAGCCTGCTTCAGGCTTGAGATGTGCAGAATTTAACTCGGAAACAAGGAAAATTGCACGAGAAAGGCATAAAAGTGTTTGGTATGACAAACCTTTAAAATAAATTGTAGAAATTGTGTGAATGAATATGAATGGCTTCGTGCGTGATGAATGAGTGAATGAGTTGAATACCTTAAAATAAATTGTAGAAATTGTGTGAATGAATATGAATGCCTTCGTGCGTGATGAATGAGTGAATGAGTTGAATACCTGCAAATAATCCACTTTTAATACATTCGGATTGGAGGAACAAAAATTTTCCTCGTGGTGCCTCGTGGTAGGTCTGTCTTGTCCACTCTCCTTTTTTTTTTGCAGGAAGATAATTAAAACACTTTCACAAATTTCACCCACTATATTTTCCCTTCACCAAATTTAGTTTTAACAAATAATTTCTAACTTAAAACTGATTTTTAATAACTTTTATATCACCAGTATGAACCTTGCTCCTCTGGTCAATCCAAGATACAAAGTGGAAAAAAACTGGGAATATCACCCGTTTTAATTTCTTTCTGGACAATAGAAAAAATTTTTATCTACATCTCACTCTCTCTCGACTCTAGTTAGAGCTTCGCTCTAGCCTCTGTTCGCGATGCACTTTACAGTGCTGTGTCTGAATTTTGAGCGCGAACATCCTCCCCAGAAAGAGGCCAATTCTTCTCTAATTCATCATTGGTTGGAAGTTTGACTATCTTTGTAATGGGTCTTCTAAATTTGCCCTTAGCTGTCTTTACATCAACAACTCGAATTTTTCCATCCTTTCCTGGAAATACAGATGAAATCAAGCCAAGTGGCCATGAAGTAGAGGGTGTTTGCTCATCCAAATGCAAAACTACATCTCCCACTTTAATGTTGGGAAACTCTTTGCTCCACTTAACCCTGGTCTGCAATGTATGAAGGTAGTCCCGTTTCCACTGATCGGTGAAATTCTGCTGCAGTCTCTGACACAATTGCCATCTATCCAATCGGTTTATTAATAGATGTCCAAGGTTCGGGTCCGGCAACTGTGTCAATGCCGATCCAACCAGAAAATGTCCTGGTGTCAAGCAAGATGGATCCTTGACGTCTGAGACAGAGGGAAGTTG
Source organism: Phlebotomus papatasi (assembly GCF_024763615.1). Lineage (NCBI taxonomy): Eukaryota > Metazoa > Arthropoda > Insecta > Diptera > Psychodidae > Phlebotomus > Phlebotomus papatasi. Next base: position 124,899 of record NW_026604767.1, read on the forward strand.
AAAAAGTGGTCTGCTGTTTAAAACAGCTTCAATTTGACATAAAATGGTACTCATCTCTTCAAATGTTAGTGGAGTCAGCCCAAGAACACGTTTTAAATGATACTTGCAGGACTTGACAGTAGCCTCCCAGAGACCGCCATGATGGGGTGCTCTGGGAGGTTGGAACCTCCATTTGATCTCCAAGGAAGCCATAAAGTTTCCAATTTCCTCATTGAACGACATGGATTGCAGCATTTTCTTGAGTTCGCTGTCAGCTCCAACAAACGTTGTACCATTATCACTGTAGATAAAACTCGGTATTCCACGTCTGGCGGTGAATCGACGTAGGCTTGCAATAAAAGCGTCTGTAGCCAGTGAGCTAACCAAGTCCAAATGTGTAGCCTTTGTGGACATACACACCATCACAATTATATATGCCTTGGATGGAGGAGCTTTCCTGGATCCTGACCTTAGTAATAGGGGCCCAGCAAAGTCCATTCCAGTAGCAAAGAAAGGGCGCAGATTAGTAACTCTGTGCTCTGGTAAGTCAGCCATAATTTGTGTCTGGAATTGGGGTTTTGCTTTAAAGCAGGGAACACAATTGTGTACAGTTTGACGTGCTAAGCTGCGGCCTCCAAGTGGCCAGTAACGTTGTCGTAAGGATGACAACAAAATAGTTGGTCCACCATGAAGAAGATTGAGATGGAATTGTAGAGCTAGCAAGTTTGCCAATTTCCCTTTAGGAAGAATTTTTGGGTGTTGTGTATCGAATGGTTCTGCAGAATTGTGCAAACGCCCACCAACTCTCAGTAATCCATCATCATCCAAGAAAGGCCTTAAGCGACGTACAAATTTAAATTTTGACTGTTGGTTCAAATTACCCTTTTTCACTGCTGTGATGATTGGGAGTAAATGATCGTGTTGTTCCCATTTTATAATAAGTGTCTCTGCACGAAGAAGTTCCTCTGCTGTGAGGGGGCCAGAAAGGGTATTTCCATGAGCCATGCTGCGAGTTGTTCTACCCTTACGAGTTTTGAAGATAGTAATCGCTCGCAAACACCATGCTAAGACTCTTTGCATTTTTCTGAAGAGACTGATACGGGAAATGAGAAACGCATATACAGAATTCTGAGGATGATCACTCTTTTCTTCCTTTGACACCACGTTAACTGATGCTAAAGAAGTGTCTCTTGTAATGGAAAAGGTATGAGGGGAAAAGGCAACTGGCCAAGAATCTGTTCCTTTTGTCAACCAATCTGGTCCTAACCACCATAGATTGTTGACCATCAACTCCTGAACAGTAGAACCTCTAGAAAGAGCATCTGCTGGGTTTTGTTTCGTCGGAACATGGCCCCACTCCTCAGCCTGTGACAATTTTCGAATAATGCGAACCTTATTTCGAACAAATGTTTCTCGCTTCTCTGATGGAGAATAAATTTGGTGCAGAACAACAGCTGCATCTGTCCAATAAAATTTCCGTTCAATGCCCAATGCTTTTGAGACCATGAACATCAACTCTGCCGCCATTTGAGCCCCAAGCAATTCTGCCTTAGGAATGGTGAGTTCATTTCCTTGAGCTTCCGTTGACTTTAAAGGGGTTATTTTTGACTTGGCAGTGAGAAGTCCGGATGACCTGTGTCCATTGACATCTTCACAGACCAAAAAAATGGCGGCTCCATATGCAAGTGAACTTGCATCTGAGAAAACGTGTAGTTCCACCTGCGCTGGGGACTCCACATTCACTACCCATCTAGGTATTCGTAAAAGTTCAATTGATGGGAGGTCATTGATAAACGATGCCCATCTGTGCTGCAGTTCACCGGGAACTATCATATCCCAATCAGTTTTGCACTGCCATGCTGCCTGAAGAATGAGTTTCGCATTGGTGACTATTGGACCAAGCAACCCAAGGGGATCATAGATCCTAGCGATGACTGAAAGAATCTGCCTTTTGGTGACATTTATCTTAGGGAGATCATTGGACAGTTTGAACTGAAAGGTGTCAACTTTGCTGTTCCACATTAATCCCAAGGTTTTCACCAAATTGTCAGAAATGATGACGTCTGAGTGACTTTCTTGGTTGTTGTCGACTTCAACTGAGCAGTTTGTCTGGAACTTAGCCAGTTGGAATTGTCCGCGTTCCATGAGATGAATGAGTTGATGTTTCAACTCTAAAACTTGTGCCTGTTCTGGAACTGATGCCAAACAATCGTCGACATAAAATGACTCTTTAACTGCCTTGGCAGCCATAGGGAAAGATTGACCTTCATCATCCGCCAATTGATTGAGGGTTCTGGTCGCTAAATATGGTGAAGACGCGATACCAAAACACACAGTACGGAATCGATAATGTTTAATATCATCTGAAGGATGTTCCCTCCATATGAATCGCTGATAATTCCTGTGCTCAGGAACCAGATGTACCTGCAGGTACATCTTGACGATATCACATGTCAAGGCATATTTGTGTAAGCGAAATCGCCAAAGGACTTCTACCAAAGATGGCTGAACAACTGGGCCTACCATGAGACACTGATTGAGACTAACGCCTGACTGAGAGCGAGCACTCGCGTTGAATACTATTCGCAACTTTGTGCTAATCGCTTGTTCTCGAACAACTCCGTGATGAGGGAGATAGTACGATGGCGAATCTAGTTCAGTTGAAGGTACCTCCTCGATGATTTTCAAGTCGAGGTACTCCTTAATGGCCTGAGAGTATGCAATCTTGAGGTCTTCCTTCTTTCCCAATCTTCTTTCCAAGCTTAAGAATTGATATGTTGCTGATGCCCTGTTATTTCCCAACTCTCCGATTCTGTCGTTCAAAGGCAATCTGACTACATAGCGGCCATTTTCATTCCGAGAAGTAGAGGATCGATATAGCTGTTCAACTTCGTTATGTTCATCGACACTATTCTTGGCTTGAGGAATTTCTTCTATTTCCCAAAACATACGAAGAGAAGCATCAAGGCTAGCTAAAGTGGACAGGTTGCACTGTGCATGAAAACCTGAACTTGTTGAGGGCTCTTGAGATAGAGGTCCTACCAGTAACCAACCGAAGACACTATCTTTCAGTATAGGAGCATTGGGTCCAAGAGTCTTAGTGTTATCCTTGACAAAGTTCCAGAAATATTGACCTCCAATTAAAATATCAATGGGCTGACATTTGTTCCAATCAGGATCTGCCAACTTAATGGAATTAGGAATCGATACTATCTCTTTATTGATTTTAAAATTTGGATGATCTCCAGTGATTCGCTTTACTACCAAACACTCCACATTGACCACACTTTCTCCCCCCTTCTCACCTATCAGAAGTCTGACATTTGTTTTACGTTTGACCACATGATTGATAGAGCCGATTCCCTCAAGATGAAAATCTATTGGTGCAGACTTAAGACGCAAGGTTTGACACAAGTGAGTAGTCATTAAATTGACTTGGGAACCTGCATCGAGTAAAATGCGACAAAAATGCTCACCATTTCCTCCATCAAGGACTTTGACCCTAGCAGTAGCCAAAAGGATACGTGCAGAACAATTTTGTGTATCCTCAATACAGCTGAGAGCCGACGCTGGTGTTGGTTTATCAGGAGGAGTTTCATTGTTGGATGATTTTGATGTGGATGGAATTGGGTCACGAACCAATAGAACGACCGAGTCATGCAACAATGTATTGTGTTTTTCGTTGCATTGTTTACAAAGAGAGTATGGGCAATCATTGAGAGAGTGAGATGCACAGAGACAATTTTGGCAAATTTTGAGGCTTTTAACAATTTCTAATCTTTTACTTGGATTTAGTAATAAAAAATCTCTACATTTAAACAATTTATGATTGTTCTTTTTGCAATTTGGGCAAATAGATTGAGATCCAGAAGCTACACAAGAAGAGCCCTGGCCCTTTTGAGACTTGGAATTGACCTTTTGATTTGATTGATTGTGATTTGGCTTTGTATTTGATACAGGGGAGCAAATTTCTAGTGACTTACATCTTTTATTGAGAAAAGTCTCAAACTGATCCCAGGTAGGAACACCTTCGTCGATTTCCCTGGACCACAGCAACTGAGTTTCCGCATCCAGCTTTCCCAAGACAATGTGAATGAGCCATGGATCCCTTTGTGTGCAGTCCAGGGCTCCTAATGCTTGAAGAATTGAAGAGGATGTAGAGTTGATTTTCCTCAGATTACTTCCGGTGGGTTGAGACACTGAAGGCTGTTTGAGAAACATTTCTATGTGTGAGTTGATGATCCTGTAGTTATCATCATAGCGCTTTTTAATTCTATTCCACGCGATCTCATAATTTTCATCAGAGATACTGAGATTGCTGATTTCAACAGCTGCTTCTCCTTTAAGAGCTTTCCTCAAATAGTGCATCTTCTGCGAACCTGACAATTGTTCATCGTTGTGGACCATGGAGATGAAGAGGTTTTGGAAAGGCTTCCATTCAGTATATTTTCCACTGAAATCTGGCACTTGTATTGGCTCCAATTTCGCCCTTGACTTAAACCCTGACTGATTAACTGAAGTGTTAATAGCCGTTGAATGAGCCTGAGCCGTGATATCCAGCATACTTCTCATGTCTTCTCTATGGCATCTGAGGAGAGTGTCCATTTGACTTCTTTGCTCACTCATTTGACTCTGGAGAAGCATCATCATTTTCTCCATTGTGTTACCAGATCCACCGGAATCAGATGATTTCACATTGTCCGAATATTGATTTGCACTTTGGGATGATTGAGGTATTTGAGCAATAAGGCGCGAAATGTCGAAGTGTACCGTTGCACACTGAGCCAAGAAGTCTTGAAGATCCTGTTCCTCTCGCTCCTGATCTTCATCGTCAGCTTCTGCTATGATTTCCGCCTGTATTTCTGAATATTTGGCTTCTATTCTTTCCACGGAATCGCGCTGAGAGATGAGATCAACTCTTGCTTCTTCATCTTTTAGCTGCTCAGGATCTTGAATGTACTTCTTGATATTCTTCTTAACAATAGTTAGTTGACCCTTGTAAGAAGCTCTTCGTGCAATCTTGTGCGCCATCGTCTAGAGATATCCCAATTAATCGGCAGGAGCAATGCACTCAGGAAGTCCAGCAAAGGCAGGCACCCGTAATGAGGGATGTGGCAGAGCTATTTGACTGTAGAATGTCGTTGTTTTTTTTTCCTCGAAGGTCCAAAAATGGTATGACAAACCTTTAAAATAAATTGTAGAAATTGTGTGAATGAATATGAATGGCTTCGTGCGTGATGAATGAGTGAATGAGTTGAATACCTTAAAATAAATTGTAGAAATTGTGTGAATGAATATGAATGCCTTCGTGCGTGATGAATGAGTGAATGAGTTGAATACCTGCAAATAATCCACTTTTAATACATTCGGATTGGAGGAACAAAAATGGTATGACAAACCTTTAAAATAAATTGTAGAAATTGTGTGAATGAATATGAATGGCTTCGTGCGTGATGAATGAGTGAATGAGTTGAATACCTTAAAATAAATTGTAGAAATTGTGTGAATGAATATGAATGCCTTCGTGCGTGATGAATGAGTGAATGAGTTGAATACCTGCAAATAATCCACTTTTAATACATTCGGATTGGAGGAACAAAAATTTTCCTCGTGGTGCCTCGTGGTAGGTCTGTCTTGTCCACTCTCCTTTTTTTTTTGCAGGAAGATAATTAAAACACTTTCACAAATTTCACCCACTATATTTTCCCTTCACCAAATTTAGTTTTAACAAATAATTTCTAACTTAAAACTGATTTTTAATAACTTTTATATCACCAGTATGAACCTTGCTCCTCTGGTCAATCCAAGATACAAAGTGGAAAAAAACTGGGAATATCACCCGTTTTAATTTCTTTCTGGACAATAGAAAAAATTTTTATCTACATCTCACTCTCTCTCGACTCTAGTTAGAGCTTCGCTCTAGCCTCTGTTCGCGATGCACTTTACAGTGCTGTGTCTGAATTTTGAGCGCGAACAGTGTTTGAAAATCTTTAAAGTCGATTATCTCGGAAACTATGAGAGATAAGGGCCTCAAAGTTTGCATCTGTTTAGAGCCTCCTTCAGGTTTGAGATGTGCAGAATTTAACTCGGAAACAAGGAAAATTGGACGAGAAATGCATAAAAGTGTTTGAAAATCTTTAAAGTCGATTATATCGGAAACTATGAGAGATAGGGGCCTCAAACTTTACATCTGTTTAGAGCCTCCTTCAGGTTTGAGATGTGCAGAATTTAACTCGGAAATAAGGAAAATTGGACGAGAAATGCACAAAAGTGTTTGAAAATTTTTAAAGTCGATTATCTCGGAAACTATGAGAAATAGAGGCCTCAAACTTTACATCTGTTTAGAGCCTCCTTCAGGCTTGAGATGTGCAGAATTTAACTCGGAAATAAGGAAAATTGGACGAGAAATGCACGAAAGTGTTTGAAAATCTTTAAAGTCGATTATCTCGGAAACTATGAGAGATAGGGGCCTCAAACTTTGCATCTGTTTAGAGCCTCCTTCAGGCTTGAGATGTGCAGAATTTAACTCGGAAACAAGGAAAATTGGACGAGAAATGCACGAAAGTGTTTGAAAATTTTTAAAGTCGATTATCTCGGAAACTATGAGAGATAGAGGCCTCAAACTTTACATCTGTTTAGAGCCTGCTTCAGGCTTGAGATGTGCAGAATTTAACTCGGAAACAAGGAAAATTGCACGAGAAAGGCATAAAAGTGTTTGAAAATCTTTAAAGTCGATTATCTCGGAAACTATGAGAGATAGAGGCCTCAAACTTTACATCTGTTTAGAGCCTGCTTCAGGCTTGAGATGTGCAGAATTTAACTCGGAAACAAGGAAAATTGCACGAGAAAGGCATAAAAGTGTTTGAAAATCTTTAAAGTCGATTATCTCGGAAACTATGAGAGATAGAGGCCTCAAACTTTACATCTGTTTAGAGCCTCCTTCAGGCTTGAGATGTGCAGAATTTAACTCGGAAACAAGGAAAATTGGACGAGAAATGCACGAAAGTGTTTGAAAATCTTTAAAGTCGATTATCTCGGAAACTATGAGAGATAAGGGCCTCAAAGTTTGCACCTGTTTAGAGCCTCCTTCAGGTTTGAGATGTGCAGAATTTAACTCGGAAACAAGGAAAATTGGACGAGAAATGCATAAAAGTGTCTGAAAATCTTTAAAGTCGATTATATCGGAAACTATGAGAGATAGGGGCCTCAAACTTTACATCTGTTTAGAGCCTCCTTCAGGTTTGAGATGTGCAGAATTTAACTCGGAAATAAGGAAAATTGGACGAGAAATGCACAAAAGTGTTTGAAAATTTTTAAAGTCGATTATCTCGGAAACTATGAGAGATAGGGGCCTCAAACTTTGCATCTGTTTAGAGCCTCCTTCAGGCTTGAGATGTGCAGAATTTAACTCGGAAACAAGGAAAATTGGACGAGAAATGCACGAAAGTGTTTGAAAATTTTTAAAGTCGATTATCTCGGAAACTATGAGAGATAGAGGCCTCAAACTTTACATCTGTTTAGAGCCTGCTTCAGGCTTGAGATGTGCAGAATTTAACTCGGAAACAAGGAAAATTGCACGAGAAAGGCATAAAAGTGTCTGAAAATCTTTAAAGTCGATTATATCGGAAACTATGAGAGATAGGGGCCTCAAACTTTACATCTGTTTAGAGCCTCCTTCAGGTTTGAGATGTGCAGAATTTAACTCGGAAATAAGGAAAATTGGACGAGAAATGCATAAAAGTGTCTGAAAATCTTTAAAGTCGATTATATCGGAAACTATGAGAGATAGGGGCCTCAAACTTTACATCTGTTTAGAGCCTCCTTCAGGTT